>NW_007726886.1:0-383 GCF_000696425.1 Galeopterus variegatus
TGATTGTACATATCTTTGGTATACAGCGTTTAATATCAATACCTGTGTGCAACATGTGATGCTCAAATCAGGATAATTATTATATTCAATATTACAAAATGTCATCATTTGGGGGCCCTTTACCAGTTTCTTGCTAACCCTCTTTCCCCTCCCCCTTTCCCACCTCTCCTGGGCTCAGTTCTATTCCCTCCTTTTAAAAGTTCAGCGAATTATTGTACACTTTGTTGCATCATTCTTTTTTTAATTTTTTTTTTTTTTTTTTAGCTCTAGCTTGAGTGAGTACATGCTGAGGACATGCGATATTTCTCTTTCCGTGCCTGGATTATTTCACTCAACATAATTTTCTCTAAGTTCATCCATGTTGCTGCAAATGGCAGAATTTC
>NW_007726886.1:1495-8042 GCF_000696425.1 Galeopterus variegatus
TAAACTAAAAATAAAATAATTTTAGGCATACAAAAGTAACCAAGACAGTATGGAAAATTTATAATAGAAATTAGTCCACTTAATTTAGTTCCTCTATCTTAAAGCATCCAAGGGATGAATTTGCAGGAAAATGTCACCCTGGAAGTAGTACAGGGAGAAGGCTGCTCTAAATTATAAAACACCAAGTAATTATTGACCTTCGGATATCCCTGGCTTTACTCCTCTCTGTATCTGCATGAAACCATCTCCTTTTTTGTTTAAATAATACCAGAGAAACAGTCCTGCAACCAGAAAGGCAGCTGATGTGGACAAAACCTGGAAAAAGGAGGGAAGAAATAGATGAGGGAGCCTAGAGACTCAGATCCCTTTGCATTTACCTTCACCTTGATCCGCCTGAATTCAAACCCATTTGAAGCTCCTTTTCTCTTGAAGGTGGGGTAATTCTGAGTAGGCATCCAATGACCTCTTGGTGATCATGACCTTACAGGCGTTGTGTGAGGAATCCTAAGAAAGATGTATTGAGTCTATACTACTTTTCAGTTCCTCCTATAGTCTAAGCAGTTATGCAATCTCCTAGGTCTGGGTTTCTTAAAATAATTTTCCTTCTTCCTTTTTTTTTTTTTTTTTTCCTTCTTCATGTTCCAACATTGCTTCTTTGATCAATTCCTTTTTGTTGAGGGACTTTGTTTAGCCATTCCTGTAGGGTCAGTCTGCTGGCAGCAAACTCTCTTATTTCGCCTTCATCTGAGAATTCCTTGATTTCTTCTTTATCTCTAGGGGATATCTGCACTTGATGTGTGATTCTGGGTTTACTTTCAGCATTCGAAAACTGTTGGGCTACTTCTTCCTGGCCCCTGTGGGTCTGATGAGAACTTTGTTGCCATTTGAATTGTTTTTCCTTTAAAGGTAGAATGTTGCCTCTCTCTTGCTACTGTTTATTTTTTCTTTAATTTTCAGAAATGTGAATATGGTATGCCTTGGCATAGATTTCTTTGGGCTTACCATGCTTGAATTCGTTCAGCTTCTTGAATCTGTATGTTACTGAATTTGGAAAATTTTCAGACATTATTCTTGAAATACATTTTAAGTTCCATCTTTTTGGCATAGATTTCTTTGGGCTTACCATGCTTGAATTCGTTCAGCTTCTTGAATCTGTATGTTGCTGAATTTGGAAAATTTTCAGACATTATTCTTGAAATACATTTTAAGTTCCATCTTTCTCTTCTCCTGGAACCCAATGACACAGTTAGATCTTTTGTTATAGTCCCACAAGTTACTGAGTATATTTATTTATTTATTAGTCTTTTTTCTCTCTGTTGTTCATATTGGGCAATTTTTATTGTTCTATTTTTAAGTTCACAATTCTTTCCTCTGTTCCACTGCTAAACATGTTTACTGATATTTTGTATTCCAGTTCTTATATCTTTTTGCATTCCTAAAATTTTCATTTGGTTCTTCTTATATCCTCTCTTTGTCTGCTGAGACTTTCTGTTTTTCATTTGTTCATAGTATGTTCATATTTCCTTAAAGTACTTTTTATTATGGTTGCTATAAAACCATTGTCAAATAGTGCCAGCATCTCTGACATCTCTGTATTGGCAACTCTTGATGGTCTTCACTCACTTTTCTCTTTCAGGCTGAAATGTTCCTGGTTCTGATATAAGTTTTTTGTTTGTTTGTTTGTTTTTATTGTATCCTGGATATTTTGAGAATTTAAGCTATGAGATTCTGAATCTTATTTAAGCTTTTTGTTTTAGTAGGCTTCCTCTGCTGATGATACCGTGCTGATAGGGAATGGGGACCACCACCTTGTTGCTATCAAGTGTGGCTAGAGGTCCAGTGATGTGGGTTGAATGTGTCCCCCAAAGGATCACATATTAGAGACTTAATCCCCACTCTGACAGTGTTAAGAGAGTGGGAAATCCTATTATGGTAATTAAAAAGTGGGTCCTTAAAGGGGTGATTAGAGTGTGCCCTTGTGAATGGATTGATCCATTTGTGGAGTAATGAGTGTGGTTCTGATGGTTTTACAAGGGCAGCAAGTGAGCAGGTTAGCTCTCTCTTGCTTAAGCCATTGCTATGCGATTCCCTGCATCACTATAGAGAGTCACCACCCACCAGAAACAAGGGGCTCACCAGATGTGTTCCCTGGACTTTGGACTTCCCAGCCTCCAAAACTATAAGAAATAAATTCAATTTTCTTATAAATTATCCAGTTTCAGGTATTCTGTTATAAGCAATGGAAATGGACTGATATTCAGGTTCCCCATTTGGCCATTTCTGAAGCAACAGAAATGGACTGATAGATCCAGGTTCCCTATTTAGACATTTCTGTTTTTTTTTTTTTTTTTCAATTTGTTTTTAATTTTACATACATTGGGGGTGCAATGTTGATTTCCAATAATTGTGTAAAATGTGTGGTTAGATCAATTTAGTTAGCTTATTCGTCATTACAATATGCAATCATTGTGTCTATTGACCAATTCCTCATTAGCTCCTTCCCCTCCGTTTTTCCACCTTCCGTTTCTAAAAGTTCAAGGTATTACTGTGATTGTTGTTTCTTTCTTTCTCTCTGTTTCTCTTTATTGTTCATTTGTTTATTTATGGATTCAGCTCCTGATTATGAGTGAGAACATGTGGTATTTCTCTTTCTGTACCTGGGTCATTTCACTTAGAATAATTTTCTCCAGGCTAATCCACATTGCTGCAAATGGTAGAATTTCATTCTTTTTTTATGGCTGAATAGTATTCTATTTTGTATATATACCACAATTTCCTTATCCAGTCATCCATGGATGGACATTTAAGTTGGTTCCATTGCCTAGCTAATGTAAGCAGAGCTACAATAAACATGGGAGTGCCATTTCTGAAACCTCATTTCAGGCACCCTATCCCCATTGCTGCTGGGTGGGATGAGTTCAAGCTCCCACTGGGCATCTCTGACACACTCTGGCTGGGAGTGGGAGGGGTGCCTCATTTTTGCTTCCCAGGTGGCCTTTATTGCCATGGTGATGGGAGGGCTCATTACTGTTGTGCAAGGGTGAAAGTCCTGGCTTCTATTAGGACTCCTCTGACAGTACCCCTGGGGTAGGAACAGTGGTTATTGTCCACAAGTTTTTTGTCTTGATAGTTTGCTCCTTTCCTGGTTCTTCTAGTAAGGTAAGTGACATTTTCTTGAGGTTTGTTGTGTCTCCACCCATTGATGTTTCTGAGATGCCAGCTTCTCTAGCACCAAGCCTCAGATATATGTGGTAAAAACAATAACAACAACAAACAAACAAAAAAGTAGGGAAAGCACTGTCCTATAGTTCCCCAGATCTTGAGGTATTAGCCAGTCTGCCTTTTTTTCTTGTCATTGTTTTATTTTTTGTTTGTTTGTTTTATATTTAATGTCCAGGGATTTTGTGGAAGGAATAGGGAGAACTGTGTCTACTCCATCTTGCCCTTGAACCAAAAATCAAAATTTGTCTTTTACAGTATTATAAAATATCCATCTTTATTCTGGTACCACTTCTTAACTTGATGACTACTTTTCTTTATATTGATATAGCCACAGAAACTTAGTTTTTTCTCAGAACTTTGAAGATTTTTTTTTGTTGTGACTATTCAGAAGCATTCTTTCTGTTTGTTTCATTTGTGTTTTCTTTCCCTGTTTCCACATTTCATTTGCTTTTAGAAACATTACTTTTTAGCTGCTACACAATTTTACTACAAAGTTCTCTGGATTTATATATTAATGTATTGACCTGCTTGATATCTACTGTTCTTGAATCTGAACATTTATATTTGTCAGCAATTCTGGAAATTCCTTGTCATCATCTCTTTAAATATTGCCCCTCTCTGATCTTATGTTCTTTTTCTAGAATTCCTCTTAGAAATATTAAAAAAAAAACCCTTTTCATTCTATATTCGATGTTTCTTAAATTTTCTAGCTCATTTAACATTTCTTTATTTCTCTGTACTCTGTTGTGAATGATTCCCACAGGTATAGCTAATATATCTTTAATTCTGTCTTCAGTTGTATCTGTTTAAGCTATTCTATATTCGATGTTTCTTAAATTTTCTAGCTCATTTAACATTTCTTTATTTCTCTGTACTGTGTTGTGAATGATTCCCACAGGTATAGCTAATATATCTTTAATTCTGTCTTCAGTTGTATCTGTTTAAGCTATGTACAGTGTTTTTTTATTTTAGTTATTTTATTTTCATTATTTCAGTTTGGTTCTTTTTTAAATGCACCTGTTCTCAACTCCAGTTCCTTGTTCTTTTCTTACAGTTTCAAGTTTTCTTTTCAGTCCTTATTTATTTTATAGTTTATTTCAAATACTATTTACATTAGCTCAAGTTCTTGGTCTGCTCATTTTTTCGTTTGTTGGTTTTGCAGACTCTTTCTCCTGGTGGATTTCTTCTCATGTGATTTGTAATTTTTAATCATGAGCTTCTTCTCAGTGGTGATGGTGCTTGTGCAGTTGTGTGAATTCCATGTGGCCAGGATTGAAGGTGGGTCCATGACTGTGACTCTCACAGGAATAGTTCTTATGATTATTTCTTAGAGTAATCCAAAAACTATTCTTAAGAAATTTTCTAGTGACAGCTTTTGTCTTTGCTTTTGTTTTCAACCAACTGCCCAGTCAGAGGCTTTTTTGTCATCTTTCTTCTCACCAGCGGGTAGATACTTGTTTCTAAAGCCCCTTCCTAGTGAGAGTGCAGGCCTTAGATGATTACAGAGTAATAAACCTGTCTAAAAGCCAGTTTTCTGCCTCATATGGATTCATGCCTTTGTCCCTTCTACATTAAATGTTTGGCCACTAGAACCGAAGGCCCTGTTACCAAACTAGATATTTGCTCTACGACACCAGCAACCCAGGTCTGGTATAAACTCACCAACATATTTACACCTCTTTGTTTCTAGTATCTGAAGATTTCCCTTACACTCGATTTCTTTTCTTTTCTTTCTTTCTCTCTCTCTCTCTCTTTCTTGTAAGCTCTGTTGTACATTTAAAAGATTTATTTCATTCAGCATTTCTATTTGTGGCAGAAATTTTTTTAGGTTATATGATTGCCTTTTTTTCAGAGCTGGAAGTGTTAAAATTAGTGTGTTTGTGGTTAAAATTGGTGCTAAAATTAGTGTGTTTGATATGTAGAC
The DNA here is from genome assembly GCF_000696425.1 of Galeopterus variegatus. NCBI lineage: Eukaryota > Metazoa > Chordata > Mammalia > Dermoptera > Cynocephalidae > Galeopterus > Galeopterus variegatus. The sequence continues at coordinate 6,642 of NW_007726886.1, forward strand.
CTTTTTATGTGTATTTATAACCAAATCTATATGTCTTTTCCTAAGAGAATCTATATTTTTTCTTTAAAAGTCAATTTCCAACATGAGATCAGAAAATCACTTATAAATTCTGCTTGTGTGATTTCATTATTTTATAACACACACTTTAATATATGTGTACTTATTTGGTATACGGTCAGAAGTGAAGCTCTTATTACAATATATTTTTTCAAAAGTAAACCAGGTTTCACAGAACCATTTATTAAATAACAGTTCTTTTCCTACTGATTTTAAAAACATATTCACCAAAAACTAAATGCTCACAATGGAACTTGTATAAATAACTTTGAAATTATTAGGAGAATTTGACAAATTGTTGTAAATATGAACTATTAAAAACTACTTTATTGGGAAAAAACTCCATTATAATGTTTTTAGGTTCAAATCTTGTCTTCTCAGTCTTATGTTTCAAAGTATTACAAGTGACCTTTATTGGGTGCTGAGCATTGATTTGAATATGTTGATGAAATCACTTGGCTTGCAAGATGTTTGATAGAAAATTGAAACCTTAAACTACCAACTGTGTTTGAACAGATGATGTTTTTCTCCCTAATACATCAATATTCATTAAACAGAAGTATGTGCCCGAAGTTCATGTATGAATAAAAATGAAATGGATTTTCTGAGTGCTTATATGTTAATCTCCATTTGGTCATCATTTCTCAATGCCATTATGATTTGTACTTTGTTCTTAAATATAAAAGAAGCAATTAAAATATTACAAAATCCCCATGAACTCTAAGGAACTTTTGTTCTCATTAATAGTCATCTTTAAACTAGAATTCTGTAGTTAGCTTTACAAACTTGCGTAATTGACTAATTCTAGGAACGTGTTCAATTCTTTCTATTTTCATCCTCTTATCTCCATAATTTTTCTCTCCAGATTATGGCTATCAAGTACGAATAGAGTAGATACTATGAAAAATAATTTAAGAAGACAAAAACAAAGTTCTTTGTAATATTTTACTTTGTGCTTTCTGTCTCTATTACAATAAACTATTTATGGTATGTATTTTTCAACGTGTCACACGTGAAGCATGATCAGCATTCCCTCCTGTACATGTCCCCTGTGACTGTTCCTACCTACTGTGACTCTAGATTCTCAATGGGACTTTTAGATCTTTGGTGTATGATCAGTCCTTTCTGGGCCCCCCTTTCTCTTTCCCCCAGCCTCCTCTTCCTCTCCTTCCCCTTCTCTTTCCCCCACATCTTCTTCCATCTATTTAATCCTTTGAAAGTGTATGAAGTTAAAGACAGACAGGTAAGGTACATGTTTATTTCACTGTGCATTAACTAGTCGATACATGTGCTTATTAAGGGGGAATGCATTTTAAAAATCAATCATCATGTGTTTTTTCTATT
>NW_007726886.1:8495-30355 GCF_000696425.1 Galeopterus variegatus
TGGGCCCCCCTTTCTCTTTCCCCCAGCCTCCTCTTCCTCTCCTTCCCCTTCTCTTTCCCCCCCATCTTCTTCCATCTATTTAATCCTTTGAAAGTGTATGAAGTTAAAGACAGACAGGTAAGGTACATGTTTATTTCACTGTGCATTAACTAGTCGGTACATGTGCTTATTAAGGGGGAATGCATTTTAAAAATCAATCATCATGTGTTTTTTCTATTTTGTAAATATTATCAATATTTTAATCATTCATTTACAACTTCTGAATCACTGATTCAATTTTTCATGAGAAAAATAATTGTTATATTCAATATAACATCTAATGTATTTTTAAGTGATCTTACATCATAGAATGAAGCAATTACATGATTTTGGTCAGATTCAATTTTATATTTTATTACCCAACTCCATAAAAACTCACTTTTTATTGTTCACTATCTGTAATATTATAAGCATATTAATGCCATTTGTTTCATTTATTTTATGTGTTTAACTTTATTGTCTACAAATACTTTTAGGTCAGTTAATTGTCTTACTCAGATTGATTATTTACCATAGTTTACAATTCAGAATTTAGCTAACCTAGTTTTAAAAAAATCCTGTCAAAGCACTTTGTTTACATCCTACTCGTTCTCTGAGAACCGTGGGAAGAACAGTTTCAGCCCCAGAAGTAGTTCCTTTCTCCAATGTACAACAGAGTTGTTTTCATTTGCAGAATCAATCTAGGGCAAGGCAGGTGTCTCAGTGAAAGAAATTCTAATTTTACTTACCCTTTATTGAGTCCTTCAATTTTTCTTAATTAAACTTCTAGGCTCCCGTCAAAAGTAATGTAATTATATTTGTTTTATTCAGAGACCTAAGATCCAGACAGTAATTAATCATATATATTATACATGATATTATACATGATATATGCACACATATATACACACATATGCACATATATACATATACTTCTATCCATATATACAAATAAACATATACGTATATATTTCATTTCTTTTGTTTGGGGCATGAGGAAGTATTATCCTATAAATTGTCTTAATCTGTTCTCTCCATTTTCTCCTGCATAGATTAACATTCCACTTGCTCAGCATGACACTTAAACAATAAATTAAGCTTGAGTTTACCTCCACAGACTTGTTCAATTAATGCAGTGAAAGAATTCTAGTACTTGCTAAAAAATGTATGTAGAGAGATTAAGATTTTCAAGTAAAATATAAAACAAAATATTTGGATATTTCTGTGATAGTACCACTATAAGAAATATAGAAGGAGTATGTAGTTTTTCAATCAAAGAAATGTAAATGTCCAAAAATGTTGTGAAAACATAGGACAGAGATTAGCATTTCACTTGGAGAACACTAAAATTACATTAATTTATATAACATATGATGGAATAGCATAATGTATTTCAAATGGGCCTTTGCAGAAATGGGCCACAAAATGGATATTCAATAAATACTAACAGAATCTGAATTTGAATTAGAAAGGAATATCTTATTATAAAATAAGTAATTTTCTTTTACAATAATTGGTCACTAAAGAGTACTGCATGCATACATGCCAGGAACAGTCCATAGCACTATTCTTAAATAATGTCACCCAGTCACTGGGATTTCTTAATACGTTTAGTTACAAAATAAGTTGCTGCTTATTTCTCCCACATTCATCAAACCATTCACTTTTTTTTTCCTGTTTGAAGCAGGAACAGTCCATAGCACTATTCTTAAATAATGTCACCCAGTCACTGGGATTTCTTAATACATTTAGTTACAAAATAAGTTGCTGCTTATTTCTCCCACATTCATCAAACCATTCACTTTTTTTTTCCTGTTTGAACTATCAGATAAGTAAGATTTGGCCATGTCTCTTTTCCTTAGTGATTCAGGATAATATAGATTTATGAAAGTTAAGTTATTAGATCTGTTTCTCAACAAAAGAAACAGAAATTTATAACCATTTCATCAGCCTATGACATTCCAGCATGATAAGTAGGAAAGAGGAAAGCAGCATAAGTTATACTTTTAAACATGGTAGCAAAAACAAAGAAACGAAACAAGGATAAGCAGAAATGACATAGACAATGTATTAGATAGTCTTAAAGCAGAACGTGATATGAATCTGTCTTCTGAAACTCTTCTAATTCTTCATTGCAATCTAGTATAAGTCTTACCTTCACTTTTATAATTTTTTTTTACCAAACATTGTGAATTATACAGAAATGACTAAGTGTCCCTTTGACCTCAACAATACTTAGAGGTAGCTGAACATTTTAGTTAACATAGTCCAGGCCCCCTCAGAAACCAAACAAAACACTGGGGCAATCCCAAATAATCAGATGTATCCTTTGATCTCCATGAGAGGAAATAAAACACCTTTTTTCCCCTCCACTTTGCACCCCTGTTTACCTTGTCTTTCTTTTACAGTCCCTACATTAGATTATCTCGTGTCATGAACTAAGCCACAGCCAGATGATTGTAATTGAATAATCTCATTGCAGTAACTAAAAGAACATTCTGCTTCTTTCATCTTTAGAGATGCATAAATGAAAACAGGAGGCAGCCTCACTAGGTATAATACCAATTAATTTGCTTGTGTTCTGCATTCATTTCTTGTTACCATATGATATCCTTGTGTCACCCAGTAAGACTACTAAGGAGCTAATCATTTTTCCTTTCTTTACATCATGAGTTTAAGGAATGAAAATCTTACTTCTTATTCAAGTGCAAGAGTAAGCATATCCCTTGTGAAAGATTTATACACTCTAACATGTACCTCTATGCATCATCTATTAACGCTATGTAATAAAATGCAGAGAAAGGAGGTTTTCAAACTAAATTAACTCTAGTACAGCAGTATATTGTTTGGACAAGACTGGATCTATTAAAGAGGGTGAGACAAATGATAAATCTACCCATGAGCTATAGCACAACAGGAATATGGCCCTTGTGGGCAAGCATCATTCCTAAGTCAATGTCTCACCTTGACATTTATTTTCCATAAGTTATAAGCTTACCTTTTAGATAGCAGTAAGAAAGCATTCATCTTCTGCAAGGTTGCAAGCTATTGACATTATCTCTTCCCTGGGTGATAAAGAACGTTGATTTCTGGATATGAAAGAATTTAACAAAGAATAACTGCATAATGCATGCATTCATTGCTGTTTTCATGATCAATAAAGAGCCAAACATGACATGCATGACTGATATGTGCTTTAAATAATGTCTGCTTCCAATGTGATAGAGTCCCTTTTTAAGCCATATGGCTGTATAATCTCATCCTTAAAAAACTGTTTTGAGTAAAATTCATCTTTTCAAAAGTTATGAGTTGTGGGAATACTACATTTTATTGCCACTTAAGCTAACTGTATAAATTAATTTAGATTCATACTCATTTTCTTTTCCATTGGGAATTTTCATCTTAATTCCTTCTTCATCTTTTTCTTTTATGTGAATGTATTATCCACAACTTGCGATCAGTTCGAAGCGATTTGAGTTGCAAGTTGGTGGAAAAAGGAATTATTAACATCAATTGAGCACATTATTGAATAAGGTTAAATTATTCATCAGTGCCAGTCCATTTTACCACAGGAAATAACACCTATATCAATCATGTAATATAGTTGGGTACTAACACAGGCTTATATAGAGATGCAGATGCTGCAACACTGCATCTTTTAGAGAATTAGCTTGCTTTTCATGTTATCTCTCTGAAGCTATGTGGCAAACAAAGAGTCTACATGTAGAGATACGTAGACAGAGATATAAAACTAGAGTTAAATACATCTTAATATCAATATAGCTTTTCCTTATATGGTAGAAAACAATATTATGTAGCTTGCTCAGGCTTTAAATGGCTTGGCTTCCTATACCAGTTTCACCACTTACTAAGTAACTTTTGGTAAGAATTTAACCTAAGCCTCAGTTTCCCAGTCTGTAAAATGGTGCCTACCTCACCAGGTTAATGTGAGGATCAAATGAGATAATACATATAAAGCACAAAGACTAAATAAGCATAAACAATTATTATTGTAAAGCTTTGCATGTTAGTAATTGCTAACATTCACTGAATGTTTATTGCATGTCAGGCATTGTTCTAAGTCAGTTGAGTATTAATGTTATCTGTATTTTATAGGCAAGGTAATCTGAAACACTGAAAGGTGAAATTACCTGCTCATTGTTAATAGCTATTAAGGTCTAAAGCTCAGGTTTAATCTTAGTTTGGATCCAAAATCTTTCTATATACCGAACATACTATAGTGCTTCTTAACTCATACAAAAATGAAAAAACTTAGAAAATATAAATATATATATATATATTTTTTTTAAAAAAGCTTTTAACTCCTTTACCTAGAGATAAATAGATTTGCTTATTATTTCTCAATAGCATTTTTTCTGGGCTTGTATATTCTTTTCAAAATGTAATCATTCTTTCAAAACTCAGTGTATTTTTTTTTAAAAAATTCTATTTGGCTTAATTGAAGAACAGGTACAGTGAATAAATCAGGCTAATAAATATGCCTGCCCAAGACTTCTCTTCTGTTTTGCTTTTTTATTGTCTTAACTTGAAGTAGATTTTTATTCTTATTTATCTGATAGTTTTCAAATTGAGCTACAATTTTTATTTTTGTCCAGGCAATCAAAGATGAGCTCTAGAAACATAACGAATATAGCAACTTAAAATGTCAAGAGGAATTTTTTTTCCCAAATAGCAAAACAAAAGTAAAAATAAATAAACCTTTGGATAAGGGAGAATTTTAAAATTTAAAATCATTAAGAAATGCAGAAAAGATCAACATTTACCTCTTACATAAAATATTACATATGTCAAGTTCCAGCATAAATTTAAAAGATGAACAAGAAATTACTGACATTCTTAGTATATTTCAAAAACACACACATGTCCATTGTATCCATATAAATATAAAATTGGCAGTTAATTAACAAAATGATAAATACAAATAACTCATATAAATATGAAAAGATAGCATATTAGGAATCAAAAATACAGATTAAAGCAATAAAATGCCCTTGTTCTATCAGTTAATAAAGCATAAATATTTAGACTTTATTATCGACATTGAGAATGTAAGAAAACTGTCAATTTTACACTCCTCGAGATAGCATATTAGGAATCAAAAATACAGATTAAAGCAATAAAATGCCCTTGTTCTATCAGTCAATAAAGCATAAATATTTAGACTTTATTATCGACATTGAGAATGTAAGAAAACTGTCAATTTTACACTCCTCGTGCTAGTGTAAGATGGTATAACAGCATCGGTCACATTGTAAGGGTGGCTTCCAGATAATGGTCTCTTCCTCATTGTCTCCAAGTGCCTGAACACATCCAGGGAGGGCCAACTCATCTGTTCACACATGGGCCACCAGGAACCATGTTTGTTCTGCTGGAACACATCAATAGCCATGGCCAGTAAGAATGGTTCTCTCATAAATGCAGACTGAGAAGCTACAACATAGTCTCTTTGCCTTCTTGTAAGTATGACATGATCTGGAGATCTGTGAGGTTGCCGTGGATGAAGAATCAGTGTAGGCTTTTCTGTAGAAAATGAGAAAAGTGAGAGACACAGAAAAAAGTAGATAGGAGAGTGAGCCAGGTTTGCCAGGTGGCTTCCCATTTCCAGTTCAGTGTCTCCATATGGCCTGACTTCCTTCTTTTCTGTGAGTTCCAGGAAACTCCCTTGTCTCCTGATAGTAATCGTTTTTTTGCTCAATTTATTCCTGTATTTTAAACCAAAATCATAATAGGGCAAATTATTTGCAAAAGCAAATTGGTAATGTTTTCAAGATGTTAAAAAGTTAGTAAGAATAAACTTATTAATTCCACTTCTAAGAATCTATCATAATGGGGGACATTCAAAACAATACTATAGATACATTATAAAAATGCATTATGAAAAGAATACTTTGGACAAAAACGTTAATAACATTTTTATTTATAATGATGAAAACTAGAAAGCAACTCAAATACCCAATAATAAAAAGATGATTAAATTTTAACAGCTCTGTACAATTTAATATTATGCAAACTTTAGAACTGCTTACAAAAAGCTGGTGATAAAATTGGTAAATGAATAGTTCATAGTATAAAGTGAGAAGACTATAATGGAAACATCTATCACCTGGCTGTACCCCATTTTAACTGTGACATTCTGGTCTGCATTTCACAGAACAGGTATTTAAATTTTTTAAACCATTACTAAAGAAATCCTGTCTAAGATTGTAATTTTATAATTTTAGATATCATGGTAAATTACTAGAAATGTTTGTATTGTTTGCTAGACAGGTTTTATTATACTCCTTCATCATCTATCACTTGGTTGATATACTTTACCAACATACTTCAGTGGCTAGATGACAATAGTAAAATTATAAAGGGCGATTTTCATATTATGTTCTCTGTAAATATCATTTAGCTTAACTTTAAATACATAATACCCAATAAACATATTATTGTTTAATTTCCTTAGCAAAGTCTCTTTATAAACACACTGAAAAACCACCTTTTTGTGTATGTGAAGTCTAAAAATGACCAGAATTCTCCAAGAGTGTAATAAATGCTTTTGATTAACTGAAATCTTCTTCTCTCATTAGAGAAGACTAATAGAGCTTCAAGGATACAGAATTCAGAATGGAAAAATATGTCATTTTTAGAATAAATATCTTTCAGGCAATATCTAATGATGTGGACAACCTTTCACATGTTTTCATACAAAATACTAGCTGGTTACTAACAAAGCATTCAAGTTTTTGCAAATGTGTTCTTGTCAGTATTAACATTAAATCTAACAAAGCAACCAATTCCAAGTTATAGTGAAGCATTCCAAAATACGAAATTTCAGTGTCTAATGCAGTATGGCCCTCACTTACATTAGTAATGTCTGTGCCTGCTTGTCTTTTGTTTGTGTTTGCCATAGTATCCTCATATGCATTCTGTACATGGTATCACATTCACTCATTAATACGTAGAAATTATGATCATCATAAAATCTGGATGTTGATATTTAGCTTTGAATCAACTGTTTGTAGTATATTATCTTTTTCATTCTCATGTAATATTTATAATATGTTCTGTATGAGAAGTTTGCTTCGAGTACTACCATGGTTGCCTCAGTCTCTGCATTGAATGGCCAACATCCCAGCCTCTAGCACAGTCTAGCTTAGTGAGGACAGCACAGTACATAACTCACAAAGGTGTGAGATTTACATGACACAACTGCAAAAAAGTGCTTAGAATCCTGTCAGCATCTAGCAAGAGCTTACTCAGGGATGGTTCTTGAGGAGTGCGTTGAAATCGAGGGAAAGATACAACCACTCAGATTCATCTTCTCTATACATTACTACATTTTATTCAATATTTTTCCATTTCCCATTTTATAATATAGTAAAAATTAAATTGGTTTGCAGTTTTGCAAAACTGCATTGTTCAATGTGAAAGTAATTCCTCTTCACATTTAGTATTATATGCTTAAATATCCGCTTTCTAACATTATGTAGTATGCACTTTCCTTGTTTCATGTCATTTTGCAGATTTTATAAGAAGTTATCAAAAAAAGACAAAGAAATATTGCTTTTATAAATATGCAATGTGTTTCACAGCAAAAAGATACCTATTATTTTTCAATTTATTGTAGCATTATTTCTTTGAGGGACAATTTTGGAGTCCTTGATTCCTCTCTAAAAGGTCTGAATTACTGAAGTTGCCATATAAAGTTTCAGAACCAGCTTCCTTCGTGGGCATGGATTACATTTGGGTGAGAAAGGAAGACAGTTCAGATGGATAAAGCAATACTCCTGGGAAAAGACTATTAACATGTATAAAGGGATTTCCTTGCAGTATAAATACTAGCACGCGCCCTCCTGGTGCCTCAGAGCCTTCCTGATGTATATATGCAGGTAGTGAGAACTGAATAGGCCCTTTGAGATAGTAATATAGTAAAACTCTGATTTGGGAAGCAGTGGTTCTCCTTAATTTTCTCCTCTTGTGGGAATGAGTTGCCAATCTTTTTCTTCAGCTGATACCTTCATACCTCTGAATTCTGATGCTTCTGCAACCCTGCCTCTGATAATGCACCACAGTGCTGCCGAGTGTCTACCGGTCTCCAATCATGCCACCAATGTGATGTCTACAGGTACTGACTCCTATAAAAGTTTACATATGGCTGGGACTAAAGATTTCAGAATGGATGCTTTGAATCTTGTTAGTTAATACTCTCTTTGCTTCTTTTATTTTTTCCCATTCATTAAATTGTTTTAAACTAAATATTAAGAATATTAAAGAAGCCAAAATGCCTAAGAATTTTTAAAAGAAATACTACTGAGTGTGATCATTTAAATTTTTGTTAGTTTTATTATAATAAAAAAGATCTGTTTTTTACAGAAGAAAACAGCAAGCTTGGGTATTTTAAATCTGAAAACCATGTTAATGAAATATTTATGGATAAGAAACAAAATGAAATAAATATTCTAAAATAATTTAGAGTTGCTACTTCTTTATTTTATAGATTTATTTGATTTTGAGATTATATTTGCTACTGTTTCTGAAAACAGCCATAAACCTTATAGTAAACGCAACTGAATAATTCCCAATACCAAGAACAATGGATTTCAAAGAGTAAAGTAACTAAATATGTTTTAACATAATTATATTCTTAGCATAATACAAAACTCAAAAATTAAAGCTGTAAGTAATGCAACATTTAGAGCCCATGAAGTGAGTTCAATTTTCTCAAGATTGAGTTCTGAAGAGCCTTCAACTTCTAACTAACGTTTAGTATTTGTTTCAAATAACTTTCTTAAATAAAAATCAAACTTGAGAATTCAAAAATACTATCTCAATGAAATCAACTAATTATATGTTTTCCTAATGATGCTTTTATTTTTTCAACTATGCAATAACAAAGTATTTTAAAGTTGATTTATAAATGGGCAAAGACTAAAATTGACTAAATTTCTTCCATTAAATGGCAATATACTATTCACTTTTCTTTTGTTTTAAATGCAATCTCCCTCACATTTAGGAATAAAATAAAATTTTATGCATTTAGAAATCAAATTTTGAGTTAATACATTTATATACTGATTCAAATGATTTAAGCTTTATTCTTTATTACAATTAGGCAGTTCCAAACATATATATCAGTTTGACATCAATCCTTATCAAAAGTTTATGAGTCTAGAGATTGGATATTAGGAATTAGGTAAAATCATTTGATGTAGAGTTTTTTTGTTTTTGTTTTTGGTTTTTTTAATCTACCAACGATTTCCATAATTGAATTAAAGTGGTGATACTAGGAGTATCCTCAAACATACCTTTTAGAAAATATAATAAAATGTTTTTTATCAAAAATATGTGCTATAAATAAATCTAAAAATACCCACATAATTAATCATATATTTCAAATAATAGACATTTCTGTAGATTGTTTCTTTAATCTAATGTGTGTGAAGAGAATTTGGCCAATGTGAAAATAAAATTTATAACTGAAGTAGTGGTCTAGTAAAATGATCTAATTTTAGGCTCAAAATCCTATTTCTTTACCTGAAAATAAATAGCAATTTAATCTAATGTGTGTGAAGAGAATTTGGCCAATGTGAAAATAAAATTTATAACTGAAGTAATGGTCTAGTAAAATGATCTAATTTTAGGCTCAAAATCCTATTTCTTTACCTGAAAATAAATAGCAATGCATTTAATAAATTAGCCTATCCTTTACCCAACTTTCTAAAATCAGAGAAACAAAAATTATTTAAACCTTTGAAGTAAAAATAATTATAATTAGTAAAAATGAACAAAAAAATGTTTTAAATAACAATAACATTTATTTATAATTTTCCATGAAATTATAATCATTTACTCCTAATTATCTAAGTAAAAAATGAGAAGTACCGGTTTTAATGAGAGCACTTGGATATTAAGTGTGTTTAAAGTTCATTTTTTAAATTTTGGAATTCATGGTAAGATTTTATATTTATGAAATCTTTATATTTCAAAATTACTTCAGTTCTTTCTACATGTTGGTTATAGAATGAAAATTTATGAAGATATGTTAAAAATTAAAATTATTCTTTATTTAGAAAAAAATATATTTTACTTTATGAAGACCTCATCTTTAATCACTAGATTCTCTCTCAATATTTTCAAAGGATCCTAATTCTATACTTTACAATATCTCATTTATTCAAGAAGATATGATTATGTATATTTATGAAAATCCACCACCTTATTTGGGATGTGAAGAAAATTGGGAAACTACATAAGGAAATATTGACTAGTATTTTTATTGTCAGAAGTTCATGCTCTTAATCAACTTGGTGACTTGTTTTTAAAACGAGATAAAAGTTTAGTAATTCAAATTTGCTTTCTAAATATACATTGAAGCCTATAACAATTTATGAACTAAGTTGTGTTTATATATAGCTTTATGGATATCAAATCACTCAATAGTCAATGAAATTATTTTCTAACTGGCTTTATCATTAGAATGGTTGAATTGATCGTGTCCATGCAGAAAACCTACAACCTCATGGTTTCAACATTGACATAAATACATCAAATGTTGTCACAGGTTTTTCATAATAGCCTGAAATGTAGTGGGATTTTTATGATTGTATTCAATACAAGGGTGGTTTCTCTGCCATTTTCTCTCTGATATGATAAGAGAAATGTGTTAGGAAAATAAACAAAAGTATAGACCATCCAAGAGTCAATTTCTGTATTCATTCTTCCAGAGAAAGACCTCTTTATAATACCATGCTACACAAGAATTGTAAGAGACCATTCCTCTGGTCAGTTTGCTGCAATGTCTACACTGGATGGCACCTACAAGAATTCTGTAACTCCAAGAATTCTGTAGCCAAGATTCAGACTGGTTAGTCATTCCTTCATGGGGCACTCATAGTTGTAGCACAGAGCACAGGATAATTAATGAAGGTTATAGTCTACTTCAGTGATTTATGATCTTATTACTTGAAACAAACTTCGACCCCTAGTGTTAACCTACTAATCAGAGACCTTCCTCCAAATGAGAAAAAATTGTTGGTGTATAACTTTAAGAATCGCATAAATGTTTATTTTTGAAATAAAATGAATGTGTCTTGAATCCTCATGAATTTTCTTACCAGTCCCGTCTGTTTTGTCTTTGATCCAAACTCCTAAATGTCTGTGCGCACATTTCTCGGTGGCAACGTTGGGAAATACAGCAACGGGACTTCATTATTCTGTTCCTTCCTGTCATTATGGAAACCAGCCATCAACCTATGGAGTGATGGCAGGTAAGAAAATTTGTCTTTACAAATGCTATTGAATTTTGGGACACTTAGATGGATTTCTTGGGCCTGAGAGAATCATGACCAGAGTGTGACATGAAATTGCGATCTCTTGACCTTGGAAATGACTGGTAAAAACCACCACTTACTGAGATGTTCCCTGATCTGTGATGCCCTTAGAAACCATGGGAATTATACCTGATTGCCCTATTTTATGCAACTCTGAGCTGCTGGGCTTCCTAACTCTTGCGTTTGTTTTGTATGTTTTTTATTCAAATTCACTTCTGTCAAACTGCTGGTTGTCATTTGTTCATCTGATTGGCAGGCAGGCTTGCCTTCAGGAGGAATACAGCAGCTACTAGCCTCATATGGCTATTTATACTTAAATGTAAATTAATTGAAATAAAATTTAAAACTCAGTTCCTCAGTTGCTTTAGCTACGTTTCAAGTGCTCGACAACTTCATGTGGCTAGTGGCTACCATATCAGATAGCAAAAATTTATAGAACATCTCCCTCATCTCAGTATTTCTTCTGGACGTTTGGTTCATAAAGATAAATAAGACACTGATTGAAGGCTAAGAGTTATCTGCAGGGGCTTTAGTGACAGGTGTTTAAGGCTTTGACAGCCCTTTCTGAATTGCTTATGAGTCTTAACTGAAATTGAAATACTTAAAGTTACATACTTTTCTTTTCTGGAGAAGTAATGCATCACTATATAATGTAAAACTACCTATTTTCTGATTCTTATGAGAAGGAATGGAAGCATGGTTTTTAAGGAATGAGAAAATCTGGCCTATGAGATCCACCCTTCACAAAATTCATTGCTTTATTTCAGGGCATCACCAGATAAAAGATTTTAATGATTTAATAAAATTCACAGTGTGTTGTGCACAGATTTCCTACTTGTTGGGTTTGTTTCTAAAGAAATTCTTAGATCTTTTATACTGATTACTGCAGCAGAAAGAACTCATCAGTGAAAAGAAACCAAGACTATGTGACAGAACATAAGTGGGAGTGTGTGTGTGACATACTGAGAGAGAAACTTTGGATTAAGTAATCGTATATTAGGGAAATCTTTTCTAACTGATGGTGTTTCGTTATCATCCAGATGAGCAATGAAACAAACAAAAAAGATTTATGCTTATAATTTTTAAATAAATTAGAACAAATAATTTAGCTTACCAATCTTTAATTTCTCAAAATTTCTCACCTTAAGACTAAATAAAATATTAAAACTTTAGAATAAAATAATATTCCAGAAAAATATTGGCTTCTTTTTCACTTTATTAGCAGTATTCTGAACAAACTAGTATCTTCACATTTATGATCAAATGAAGGCTGATGTTCTTAATGATTACTTGCAAATCCTGATGTCTTTTTAATAATTAAGAAGTAAGGAAATCGTATTTTTTTCTTCTCCAAAAATTGATCATTTATGGTCCATATGCTTAGTTAATCAGTATTCATAGTTAATGAGAACAGCCCTCCTGGATGATGAGCTAATTTCATTTTAAGATAGCAAAATATGTGCATTTAGCTACTGGAGGTGCAGGTGGAATGACTTCTGTGACCTCTACAACATTTCGATTATGTAGACAGGAAATGATGTACATGGCGGCATGCTACTATCTCTTGGAAGAAAGGCCTTACAGTTCATTCGAAGTGATTTCCAGGAACCAAGGTACACCTTTAATTTCTCTCAAAACCCAGCACAGAGGCAGTCCCTGATAACTAATTGAGGTTAACACAAAGATAAAACCAGTCACAGACCAGAGACCAATAATTTTTCACCCAAATACCTCAAGATGAATTCTGCTCTAGTGAGTTTGCAGTTGGCCTCAGAATCCTAATTCTCTTCCTGCTTCCAGGACAAAGCCAAGAGGCCCATGTTTACACTGAAAGTCAAACAGGCAGTTCAGTATTTGCTGATACAAGGCCGTCAAGCAGGCACTCAGCAAACCCTCTTCCAGTAAACTCTTCCTCATCACATTTAAAAATGAAAGGCCCCTCGGAAAGCCTTTTAAAATGATTCAAAGCCTGGTTTAGTGACATCAGAGCAAAATGGTTATACAAAAATTTGGAGGTATCACTGTAATCTTAAAATGAAATAATTTTTGTCACTGAAAGAAGAACACCATGGCAAGCATAGGGATATTTGAATATTTTTGAGGAACATCATTAAAATGTGATATGCTTTATAATTTGCCAGAATGTCTACATTTTTACACATATCCAGCATTTGCTTCGTGGCAGATTTAATCTTACAGAACTGAACTCTCCTGCCTTCATCCCCAGAGAAGATGCACAAACTGAGTTATAAAATACAAGAATTCAGAAATGAGAGAAAAAAGGTATAAAATACACAATAGAAATCTGGCTACGTCATTTGAACTTTCCAAGAAGTTTCAAGGCGTTAATCATATCAGCCACTTCCACACAGTCCACAGAAGCATCTTATCAACAACAAAAACAGGTTCAATGTCATGTTCCATATGAAAATGAAGCTACAGAAAGAACTACGTTTCAAAGGATGTGAAATTACTTTATTTTAATATGGTTATTTTATTACCCTGCTCTGAAGCTTACACTGAGCTTGAGAATCTCATTAAATTAATAACCCACAGGAAGGGAAGAGCTACAGCTAGTATTTTGTCAGGTTGGTAGAGAGAACTTTAATCATCAGATGAATCCACTGTACCTCATAGTCCAGGTATGAGGCAAACTAAACAGAATGACTAGTTGGGTATAGTGAATTAGCCACATCATTAACTACTAACCTTGTTCAGGTCACTTAACACCTCTGAGTTTTAATCTCTTCACATCTAAGTTGTGGTGTATACTGCAACTCTACTGGGGTTAAATTGTAGCAAATTTGTGCACACTCAACCTGCCTTTTCCTGTGATCTCTTCAGATACACTTGCAACTAAATTCCTTCTGTTCCTTCCCTCCTGAGAATTTAGAATTCAGCAGCCTACAGTACCTATAACAGGAAACAGAGAATAACAAATGCTATTCAAAATCTCTTCTGATAAACACAAAACAAAACAAATGTCAATAGAAAGTCCTCCAAGCTCTGACTCTTGGGTATCTGAGATTGTTTCTGTGCTCCAGCTTCTAAAGCAGGGTGAAATTTAGGAAACAGGCTCAATGGGCTGTTCCCCTTTTCCACTGTCCTGCAGAAACTGAGCCTATCAGCCTCACGATCATGAATGTTCAGCCCAGCATGGTTAGATGACAATGGCCAAACCAAGAAGTGGTGTGAGAGTACTCATTTTAAAAATTTATTTTAAGAGGAAAACAAAAATAAAGCTGAGGTTTGGGAATTAACCAAGATGATGAACATCCATTCTTTTTGATGAGGAGAGATTTTTGAGAAAAGATTATTAGAGAAAAGATTTTTGAGGCTGAAAATGCTCTCTCCACCTGTACTAATGAAAAGTCAGCAGAAACCAGCTGACATGGAAAAATAGTCTACTCGGAACACATCTCTTCTTTCTTTTATTTTTCCCCCTTCCTTCCTTCCTTCCTTCCTTCCTTCCTTCCTTCCTTCCTTCCTTCCTTTTTCCTTTTTCCCTTTTCCTTTCTCTTTGATGTATTTTGTCCTAAATTGTTCTAGTTGTATCAACTCTGAGGGAAGGAGTCCTTCCTTCCTTCCTTCCTTCCTTCCTTCCTTCCTTCCTTCCTCCCTCCCTTCCTTCCTTTTTCCTTTTTCCCTTTTCCTTTCTCTTTGATGTATTTTGTCCTAAATTGTTCTGGTTGTATCAACTCTGAGGGAAGGGCTAGTTGTATCAACTCTGAGGGAAGGAGTGATTCTGAAGATCTTTTGCCTCTGAATCATAAAAGGTTTTTCAGTAGCAGTAACATGATGAATTTTTCCTTCTAGACTAGGGGTTGGCAACATTTTCCTATAAAGTACCAGACAGTAAATAACATAAGCTTTCTAGTTTCTGTTGCAACTATTCAACTCTGTCATTGTAGCGGGAAAGCAGTCATAGGGGATGACTGTGGGATGAATGGGCATGGAAGACAGTAAATAACATAAGCTTTCTAGTTTCTGTTGCAACTATTCAACTCTGTCATTGTAGCAGGAAAGCAGTCATAGGGGATGACTGTGGGATGAATGGGCATGGCTGTGTTCCAATTAACCGTAATTTGCAAAAACAGGCAGTGGACGCCTGTTGTACATGGATGGGATTTACCAATGCACAAAAGTGAAAAGATCAGAATTAAAATTTATGATTTGCTTCAAGTTGTCATGTGTGGGAAAAAATGGGGGAATAAATGGGAACATTCAAATACATGTTCCTGTGAGTGTTTATAGCAGGGTGGTGTATTTTACTGTGTCCCTCTGCTTCTCCTGTTTGTTTTTTTAAGGCATTAAGCATGTAACCTGAGATGTCAGCTAGCCACATGCACACAAGAACAATTTGCTCCATGCCACGGTACATTGAGTCAGCGCCTTGCAAGGCGAGCCCTACCTCTGCCCCCCGTTGCCTGCTTTAGAAGATTTTCCTCTTTTCTTCTGTCACCTCCACCACACAGAAACACATACAGAGCAATTCAGAAAGGTTGTGGTAGATTAATCTGCAATATGATAACATATTTTGGACTGTAGAGAGTGTGAAAACACTTTCAAGCTATTTAAGTGTATGCTTGTCTACACCTAAAGACCATTTTGCTTTATGAATGCTTTGGAAAATGTTTACAAGATCTCTGCTGCACTTGACTCACCACATCTTTTATCTTCTTTCTATTTTTTTTTCTTTTTCAGTAATTCAGGCTTTAAAAAGATTTGAAAAATATCTTGCCATGTATACCATACAAATCAGTCCCCACTCTCTCTCAAATACAGGATTAAATGATAGAAATAAAAGTTTGTTTGGTTGTGCTTTTAACTGCTATGTTGAATTTCTGTGTAAGGTTAGTTTCAGGAAAACTATGACCCTGCAAATAATTGTAAATACTTTCATGTAATGAAAACTACAAATGTATTGCACATCAGTGCATTCTTGCTCTGGATTCCGAACCTTGGAGCCTGGTATTTCCTGTACACTTTTTACAGACTCTATTCAAATTTATTTTCTAACTGTCCACTTTCTGAGAGTATTTATAATATATAAATTACCTCTAAAATGTTCTAGCAACAGGGATGGCACACTTCTAATACTTTTAAAGATAATTATAATATTTTTGTGTGAAAACATCTTTTTAATGTAGCCAAATGTGTTTAAACACAGGAAAAATCTGGAAAGTTATTTAATTCACCCCCATACAGACAGCCTGGAGAATGAACTAGGCAATTATTCTGATGTGTGTTATTGCAACATTTATTGAACCTGAAGTTCCAGTTTCAAATGCATAGTTAATTCATTGCAGCACCGGTGGAAATTTATTTAATTTCTTTCTACTTACATTTTCTAAATTGCAAATTGTGGGGAAAAATACATTTTCTTCCTAATTCATTTGTTTATATAAGAATAAGGATGAGGAAGATGATAAATGTAAAATGTACATAGCACAAGTGTCACATAGAAAGATTTGTAGCAGTACAAGATTATGATCAGCAAGAAAAATTGAAAGTAGTGATCAATATTGTTAACAAATTCGACCTTAAGGTATGTCTATGTAAAAGATATGCAACAAGTTATTTACTTAAAACAAAATAATTTGATGCAGGTTAAATGAATTATCTAAAGTGTCTTAAAATATACTAAATGTGCAAAATCACACAGTAGCCTGGTTTTTTCCTCTGTATTTACTATTTCTCAGGGTATTTCATCATTAAGTGTATTAAGTGATATCTGATATACCTGAATAATAAAAGAAGTGAAGTTTTTTCACATATGTTACAATAACTCTGAAAACATAAGCAAAAGATGTCTTTAGATAAATATTAAGCAGATGCTAAAATAAATGTAATCAGTTTTCTTTTTATATCTATTAGTATTTCACTTCAATTCAAATAAATCTATACCTAATAATAGGAAGCTAAAATTAAACCCCGGAAGCAATGAACATTCTCCAAAAGGAGCTATGTAAGTTAAAAGTTGATACAATTGTTTTATAAATTTTTGCTCTCAGCTAATGTATGTATCACACTAAAGTATAAAGTAGATAGTAAAATGACTTTTTAAAAAGTAAAACTGGATAATTTTTGTTTGTAAAAGTGGCATGAATTTTTCAAGACAAACGTAGTTTCTTTCAAATCTTTTTCCACCTGTGAAGCAGCCAAATTTATTTTGCTATTTTTTAATATACTTGTATGTTTACTTTGCTCCAGAAAAATAATATGTTCTATTGGGTAGGGGTGCACTTTATAGTTCTATTTTCTAAATAATATAAGCCAACAGTGTGCTGACTTACACTGTTCTTTGTTCATTACATATTGATATAGTAATGTAAAATTTATATACTATGGCAAAATACATCATTACTCATGTCTTTGATGTGTGATGTATTTACGGAAAAATTATAGGTAGCATGAACTCTTGATGTGTTTTTTCAGTAAATTTCCAAGAATAATTATTGCATATATTTTATAATCATTTATTTTAAAATATTTATTTATACTCATAAGAAAAATGATTAATTACTCAATATTTTTATATCAAAGTGTCTTGATTATACATGTCGTTTAAAATAAATTGAAGTGAAATCCTTAACCATAAAAATTGTTAATATATCAACAAAGAAAACAAACAAAATGTGTTGGAATTTGGCTTATCTACCATCCTGTCACCTGTGCTCCCCACCTGAGATAGACTCTTCTTTGCTAATGAAGAGTGAAATCTGGAAGCAATTGTTTTTTTTAAATGTCAGAAATTTTTGAGTGTGATTTATCGTTTAGCCCACTCAATAGATTCAATACTTTGTTACTGATGGGCAATTGCCTAAAATATCTAGAATTGCACCCTTCCTCTGATTTTTCTTAAATAATAATCAGGAAGTGATTCCATTATGTTGTATACTTTTCAAGAAATGTTGCTGACCTTTTAATAGAACTCTTAGTTACCTTTTGTTAGTGTATTTGCTCTTCAAATCTATTTAATCATATAAATGTATTTTATGTTCTCACAACTATCTTTTTATCTGCCTTCATTCAATTTTTTAAAAAAGACAATTTTTTCCCATTGAAATTAAGCATTTTCTGACACAACAGTGGGACTTTTTTAATACTGTAAGATCAACTTCTCAATCACTTGGTGCCCATAGCACTAAGCGCCTCGATGATAACAAACATCACAGGTTAATTGTTCAACGAATTAAGAAAATAGAGATCGATGCAAATATTTTAGTTAGAGTTGAACCTCAGATTCCCAGGAATAGACGTCTTTTAATCGAAAAAAATGATGGAAAACTTACACTGCAGAGAGAATTTGCTTATTTCCATTTTGATTACTTGCAATCCCCTGGTTCTTTACTTTAACATTATCTTTGTTTTTGCTGCTCCGGAGACGGGAACCTCAGATTCCCAGGAATAGACGTCTTTTAATCGAAAAAAATGATGGAAAACTTACACTTCAGAGAGAATTTGCTTATTTCCATTTTGATTACTTGCAATCCCCTGGTTCTTTACTTTAACATTATCTTTGTTTTTGCTGCTCCGGAGACGGTGGAAGATAAATAAACCCATTTCTACTAAGCCACTCTGACTGCTATTTGGGAAGACTGAGTGTAGGTCATCTTTAGGACTGGATACTGGCTAAAGCAGAATAATAGACTCTAACGGGCAAAACCTTTGCTTGTGTAGAAATAAGGGATAATTACAAATGGTCCTCTCCTTTTCTTTCTTTGTTTACTCACAGGTAGTTTAACTCCTTGTCTTTATAAGTTTCCTGACCACACCTTGAGTCATGGCTTTCCCCCCATACACCAGCCCCTCCTTGCAGAGGACCCCACCGCTGATTTCAAGCAGGAACTCAGGCGGAAAAGTAAACTGGTTGAAGAGCCAATAGACATGGATTCTCCAGAAATCCGAGAACTTGAGAAGTTCGCCAATGAATTTAAAGTGAGAAGAATTAAGTTAGGTATGCGCTTGTTAAGAGCAATGAAACACATCATTTGATCTGCAAATCCGTGCTCTGTTGCTGTTAAATCTCACACTGCTCAGACGTCTGACAGTTCTCCTTTACATCTCTACTGTGTTCTTAAGTTAGTCCGATTATGAAAATTCCACAAAAACCTTTATTTACAAGGAGTAAATTCCCAATAGCCCAAATAAATACATTTTTATGTACTCTTTTCCAACTTATCCACCTCAAGATTAGTTTTGAAGTACCCATTTTAATCTGTATTTTATTGGAACTTTTGAATATATAATATATTCATATGATTGAAAAGTATGAAAGAGTATAAGTGTCGTGTATCCTTTCAGCTTGTCTTTCCTGTTTATCAATGTTGTTAGTTTCTTGTGCCTTTCCAGAGATATCTCATGCATCTTAAGCAAATGCATCTATTCCTTCATACAGATGTATTTTAGAGAGCTTTCAGTACTGGTTTTTCTAGGACTCCTTTTCTTTTATGGATTGGTCAAACTTCACTTTATGAATATACTCAGTTTATTTAACCAGTCCTCTACTGATGGAATTTAGGGGGTTTCTAATCTTTTGCTGCTAAAAACAATGCCACAATTATTAATCTTACAAATGTCATTTTGGACCTATATAAATATGTACGTAGGAAAAAATATCAGAAGCACAATTGCTTGATTAGAGTATGTGTATTTATAATTTTGACAGATATTGTCAAACTGATTTCTATAGAAGTTGCATCAAATTTTGCTACCACCATGAGTGTCTCTTTTGTCACCCTCAGAATATAAACTCCATGAAGGCATGAGTTTTAGATTGGTTTTTTATTTGTTTATTTTTGTTTTCTCCTTAATGGTATGTCTGCAGAACCTAGAACAGTGACTGGAACATAGTATAAATAAATGGTGGTTGAAAGAAAATATATGCTATTAATCTTTAGTATCTTTGCAAATCAGATAAGTCAAAGTGGCATCTTATAGTTTCATTTTAAATTTCTCTTTTTATGAGTGGGGAATATTCTTTTAGGTACTTGACAGTCATTTGTGATTCCTTTTCTGTGAACTGTTCAGAGCATTTGTTCATTTTCTATTAAAAAGCGTTTTTAACATAAAATAGCCATAACAATTAACTTTGATTCAAATTCGTGAAGTAGTGTATTTTTTTTTTAATGGATTGAAATGATAGTTTGAAGTTCTGCATTTGTGGAATGAACCATAAGTAATTTTACAATGATATTTACTGATGGGCATCATATGTAATCATTTTAAACATACAGGTATATAGCCTTAGGCCTTGAAATAATAATAAACACAGCAATAGGCATCTTTATAACATTTTATTTTCAGTTTCCTATTTACATTTCTCTGAATGTTTCAAATTATGTGTTGATAGTTTATTTCAGCTTGTACTCTAAAGATGTTTGGGACAATCAATAAGAATCTTTTGCCTGGAGACAGAAGCATTACCAAATAATATAATAAATATGCTCAAAGGTATACATACAATGTTTTGCTATTGTAGACTCATAATAAACAGGTTTTTAGGGAAAGTAAGCATAATATTAATTTTATTTAGAACCCTTCAACAATATAGTAGAATTTTCACACTCTTACTGTTGAAATAAAAAAATTTGACATATTACCATGTATTTTATGCATTATAGTTAATATATTAAAGATTTTGAGCATATATTATCAGATATTTAATAATAAAGATGAAAAAGAAAGTATTTTAAAGTGTCTTATAAAGTGTTTATGACATACCTATCCAACCTGGCTGAATATTAGGAAAGGCAGATATTCCTATTGAATTCTTTTGACTTCTAGAAAAAAGTAATTTGTTAACCAGAAGAAATATTCTTTGAAGTACTGAACAATTCTACATTTAACTTTACTAAATAATTCTAAATGGCCAAAGAAGTATAATTTTTAAAAAGTATTTAATGATTGGCAAGGGAGAATATGGAGATTGTGTGAGAATGAACCAAAATGAATATTTCTTGAAAAACGGGAGCTGACAGTCTTTATTGTCCTTTCACAGGATACACCCAGACAAATGTCGGGGAGGCCCTGGCAGCTGTGCACGGCTCTGAATTCAGTCAAACCACTATCTGCCGATTTGAAAACCTGCAGCTCAGCTTTAAAAATGCGTGCAAACTAAAAGCAATATTATCCAAATGGCTAGAGGAAGCAGAGCAAGTGGGAGGTACTAGAGCTCTCTCTCTGAAGGCTGTGCCTGTGTTTTAGCCTAAAACGCATGGTTTCAATTGGTAAGGTTCATGCTGAACTCATAGGTTTGAGGGAGATTTTTCCCCTCTTTTCTCTTTTAGGTAAACAATAAATACCTTGTTATATCACACACACACACACACACACACACACACACACACACACACACACACACACACAAGGCCAATGCAAGTGTAGAAACAAATTTACTGAGAAGGAGAGAATAAGCTATATAAGGAGAGGTTTCTAGATAATGTGGCATCAGCACGAAGTGGTAAATTATTATTTTCTAACCCATCCAAATATTTTGCC
>NW_007726886.1:31100-33988 GCF_000696425.1 Galeopterus variegatus
TTGTAGAAAATTGTCTTTGAAAGGTTAATATTTATTTCTGCATTAACTTTTTTCTCTAGAGCCTGTAAAATAAAACGACTTACACTACAAAAACTTGAGACAAAAATGTGCAGCTTTTTTATTTTGCATTTTTATAAGGAAAATTTGAAACTCAAATCTAATAGTTTTATAAAAAATCTACTTTGTGTTTATAATTATCCCTCTTTTCTTTATGGTAGCTTTGTACAATGAAAAAGTGGGAGCAAATGAAAGGAAAAGGAAGCGAAGAACAACTATAAGGTATTCTTTTGAGATATTAAAATTTACTAGAGGAAGAAAAAGATATTTTACAAACGGAATGAACCTTTAGCATAATGTAGGTGAACTGAGTAAACTGAAGTCACAAGATCGTTTATAAAAGCATAACTTAACAGCTTAATTTTGAGAAACAGAGAGCTAATACTTTTAACATTTAACGGAAAAATATGTATTGTTTGATTCAAAAACACTTCTGCTTTGGGAGTTTTGAAAAAACGGAAACCAAGAAATCACTTCGAAGAGAGTGGCCATATCTGCTGTCCTTTTAGATATAAACTCTTGTTCTGGCAATATGCTATCTATGATATTTAAAAAATAAAACAAAACAAAACAAAAAACTAGTAATTAGTGTTTCAGCCTCTTAAAGTCCAACATGACCTCTTGCATTTCAACCCAGATTGTTCATTGATCTTTTTGTAGTTTCTGTGAGGCACACATAGAAAATGCTAAAAGGAAGGTTTGATTTCGTGGGTTAGTTGTTTGTTCACTAGACATTTCACCTACTGCAAATAACCTAAATGATTTGGGGGGAGATATTTAAAAACGCCTAGGGAAGTGCTCATTTCCTTTTTAAGAAATTGGTGCCCTCTTGTGGCACGAAGTGGGATAAACGTGGAAAGCCTGGGTTCCCCCCACTCGTTTCTTCCTTTGACTCTGGTAATGTTTCCTTGCATATGACAAGCCTCTAAATGTTTAACAAATTGTGTATTTGTCTTTGTTGAAGAACTTGGAAGTGTGTTCAAAGTATTTAAGTCTACTTTTTATGTTAATATTTAAAACATTCAACCTAATTTTGATCTGCCAAACATTTCACTAAAAAAACAATCTTACCCCCCTTCTCCCCTCCCTCACCTTTTTCTCCTCCCCCCAGTATTGCTGCTAAAGACGCTCTGGAGAGACACTTTGGAGAGCAAAATAAACCTTCCTCTCAAGAGATCATGCGGATGGCTGAAGAACTGAATCTTGAGAAAGAAGTAGTAAGAGTTTGGTTTTGCAACCGAAGGCAGAGAGAAAAACGAGTGAAAACAAGTCTGAGTCAAAGTTTATTTTCTATTTCTAAGGAGCATCTTGAGTGCAGATAAGATTTCCTATTCTGTTATAGCCAATTTTTCTGTTTTTCATTCCTTTCTCTTGTCCAACAAAAATACATATTAGTTACTTGGTTGGCTTCAACAACCATTTTAGACCAATAACTCTTGTAGAAGCTTTTCTTTTCTACTATTTTTTTTTAAAGAATGCAATTTAAATATATCGATGAATTATTTTCCTTAAAATAATTATTGTCAGAAGCCACATTGTACATTTTAAGCCAAAGATACTAATGGGAATAAAACTACAAGTCAGTCTCTCCCTTTCTCTCTTTCCACGCACACAGACATATGAGTGTGCATTCAGATCTTTTAGTTTAACAGCTCTTTTTCCAAGGCTGTTTATAAGCTTTTTAATAGTTCAGTTGGAAATGGCACATATTTAAAGAATATAACCAGGGAAGATCCAATTAGAAAAATACATTAACTAGTGTCCTGCTTACTAGGAGCTCTAATAGTTTGTTTAAAGGAAAAGTTATGAACTTAAGAGCCAGAGGTGTCCTTGAATTTTATTATCGCATTTAGGAATAAACCTCAATCATAACTGACACCTTCGAAGCTAATATTTAGGATACAGAGCTCAAAGAAGTGTTTCAAAAGAGATCTCTAGAAACATTAACTTATGATCTTTTTATCCTTCCCAGACTAAACATCCTTTTTGATGTTTAGCTATAGAACATACACTTTATAGATTCTTCCCAAACTGTTAGTGTGTAAGCTGCAGCAGGGCAAGGAAGTTATCTCCTTGTTTGCTGTTTCTCCAGTGCTTGGAAAAGTGTTTGCTTGTGGCTGGCATGCAGTCTTTGTTAAATGAAGGGGTGTATCGTTAACAATGGCTACAAACACGAAGGGTGCTGCCTAATTTAAAAATGTAATCTATATTTGAAATCTCATAATCCATTAAACCATCTGGGATCCTATAAAAAAAAGATCACTTTGCGAATAATTGGTTAGAATATGATTTATTGTTAATAAAACAGTTTAATATATTGAGCTTTTCAATTCTGGAAATTATATCCCAAAGAACCTATTTATTTAACTTATAAGAATGGATGACTTTGAAACTTGTAAGTAGAAGCAAACTATAATGTGATATTAACCAAGAATAGAATAGTGAGTTTTTTTTGTTTGGTTGGGTTTTTTTTTTTTTTTTTTGCATTTTGAATGTAAATCTGCTGGCAATATTTATCTAACTTATTTTATATAACAAAAATGGAAACAATTAGACCAAATTTTATTGTTGACCCAGAATGCTTACTAAGTAACTTGTACTGTCCAGTCTTTTACTTTTTATATTATTAAAGACCTAGCATTCATATAGGTCATAAGCTACACAGATCACATATATATATGCAAACATAATCACCATCAATTAGATGGGTAGAAACTTTAACGTATTACTAAGATAGATATATTACTAAAATAAGATAGTTTTCAGTGGCCTGATCATCCATGCTTAAGCATACATTTAGCACCCAAGAAATATTATATACAATATTGTTC
>NW_007726886.1:34346-36058 GCF_000696425.1 Galeopterus variegatus
CACATATATATATGCAAACATAATCACCATCAATTAGATGGGTAGAAACTTTAACGTATTACTAAGATAGATATATTACTAAAATAAGATAGTTTTCAGTGGCCTGATCATCCATGCTTAAGCATACATTTCGCACCCAAGAAATATTATATACAATATTGTTCTTATTCAAGAGTAAATTCCAAATTATTAAGCTATGCATTTCTTTAAGTTCCTTTTTCTGGATAACCTGCCTAAAACATACATTAATTTAAGAAGAGATTCTTAGTTTGCAAAAGGCAGGATCAATTTATACATACATGTGTACATACAAATGCAAAAATGCATATATGCACTTTGAAACTTGCAAATAGAAGCAAAATGCAATGCAATATAAATCTAGATAAGTGATTTTTTGCATTTTAAATATGAATCTGCTGGTAATGTTTAATGTGACTTACTTTATGTAACAAAAATAAGCATGTATATATGCTTAGATCATCTATATATATATTTGGATCATAATTGATATTATCATTCTTCATCATAAGGTTATCCTTTTCAAGTTTAGACACAACTAGAATTGGGAACCGATTTTTCTAAGGAATTACTTTGAATGAATAATTAATATTGAAATAGCAATTCTTTACTTATTTAGCTATTTGTAAGTTAGCTGTAAATGCACTGGTGTTTACTGTCAACTCATTTGCATTAATGAGTTTTGAGACTATTTAATTATATTTGGGATATTTTAATAGACATTGATTAACCTTTTAAAACAATGTTAATGCTATTTAGAATCCAAAACTGCAATTAAACAAATGAAAAATGTAATTTACTGTGTAGTATCCATGTGTTCATATTTTGGGGAATAAACATAAAAGGGTGATTTTAGCCATAGTCTTTCCATCTTATGTCCTTGTGAGCTCTTCGGTGGTAAGTCTTCAAGAATGCAGTAGAGTTGTCCATTAAAATGGAAGGAAAATCTGTTTGTATTTATATCAACTAATACATTCACCTTTACCTAGTAGAGGTAGTTGACAAATTAATTCATACAATTTAACTTTCTATCTGTAACGGTGAACAGGATTTGTCTAGTCAAGAAAATATTTTCAGTGTTGGGGATGGGAGAGTGTGTATGTATGTGCATATATTTCCAAACTGGGGAAATGGGGGGAGGGCATGTGTTCCAACAGTAGGGTACTGGAAATCAGACTTCATAATCCTCAGCAAATTCAATCTGATTGAGTCTTAAAGGAACTAAGGTTAGAAGAATGGTTTTAAGTCCTTTTGTGGGATTCAGCTTCTACAGAAAGGAAACAGGAAAGTTTACCTGTTTTTTTAAAGCTGTAAAAACCTTTTCATGCACAGTAATGGCATCAAAGAGGAAAGTCATCATCAGTTTCTTTTCAGAACTAGATAAACCCTGTTTTAACATAGAAGTGTCTACTACAGGAATTCATATTTAAATTAGGCCCCGCAGGGACCAGGCTGGAAGTGTGGCAACTGAACTGATAGGGAATCTACACTTGGCCAAAGGGAGTGCCAGGTTTCCTCTAAAGGCATTCAAATGCAAATAAATAAAATATATGTCACTGTACAGGTCAAATAACAAAGTACATAGGCTGTCAGCTTCCTCCTGCTGGTCTACAGTATCACAATCTTGAGCCTTTTTCCACTAGCTCCTGCCATAACCAGTTACTCCCCGCAGAGCATAAAGTACAGTCTATGCA
>NW_007726886.1:36816-37568 GCF_000696425.1 Galeopterus variegatus
TTTTAGCAAAGGATAGGGTAACATGACAAATTTATAGTGACTGTAAAAACTGCCATCAGAGTGTTTTATAAATGTAGACAAATCAGAACCACTCTACACTCTCTTTTGGGTCCAAAAGTCTTCTGTAGTATCCATGTCGGACTGAAATGAAAGAACTCACTACGACATATATGTTTAAAAATAAAATTTAAAAATGTTCCGTCTCTGGAAATTCTAGGAAAGAAATTACCAGATTAATATGAAACCACAGATTCCGAGTTTTTTTTCCATTCACAAACATCAGTCTTATACCAACTGCTAATTCTTAAAAAAGACATTTTTTTAGTTAAAATGTAAGTAGTAATCTTATTTTCCTTCCAGGAAAATAATTAAAATCATTCTTTTAAAAAATTACCAGAAAATGGACAAGAAATTTAATTTTAGAAGAAGCCAAAAACAGAGTAGAAGCAANTTTCCACTAGCTCCTGCCATAACCAGTTACTCCCCGCAGAGCATAAAGTACAGTCTATGCATCACAATCATCTGACAGATGGTCATTTTATGTTTTCTAAGAACAGGTGTTATCATTAGTATTGACATTTTCATTTCACTTCTCTGGTACTCTGAAATCTCCTCCATCCATGACTTTTTATCTGGCAACAAAATGTGACATGAGTTTCACTGTTTTCAGTAACACATGTACTCCTGTTCTCTTTCTATTGACAACCTCTTGTTTGAACACAATTGTTAAAGAAATCCTTTTGGCAAAAAAA
>NW_007726886.1:38843-39975 GCF_000696425.1 Galeopterus variegatus
ATTACCAGAAAATGGACAAGAAATTTAATTTTAGAAGAAGCCAAAAACAGAGTAGAAGCAATAAGGAAAATAAGAATTACAGTAATAAATCTATATTGAGTTTTATTGAACAAAATAAATTTTAAAAACAAAAGTCCCTACACATAAACAAGAAATAAATAAAGTTAGATGGCATTATGTACCACCAAGAATCATGTTCAGCTAAACATTCTATAATCCAGTAAAATGTTTTGACCCATCACTGTTCAGAGAAATTGTGTATTTAATACTACAATTTGAGAGTATCTCTAATCCAAAAAATCCAAAATCTGAAATGCTCCAAAATTTAAAACTTTTTTTTTGTCCTTTTTCAGACCGCCGCACCGCACTCAGCCAGTGAGCGCTGTGAGTGCACCGGTCATTCCTATATAGGATCCGAACCCGTGGCGGGAGCGCTGCTGCACTCCCAGCGCCACACTCTCCCGAGTCCGCCACGGGCTCGGCCCAAAATCTAAAACTTTTTGAGCACCAACATGACGCTCAAAGAAAATGCTCATTGGAACATTTTAGATTTCAGATTTTTGGATTAGGGGTGCTCAATAGGTATGTATTCTAAAAATATTCCAAAATTCAAAAAAATTCAAAATCCTACATGCTTCTGGTCCCAAGCATTTCAGATAAGGGACGCTCAACCTGTAATAATAAAACCTTATCTTTGAACATTATAAAATGGCTTATGGATTATTAATTACAAAGCTTAGCTTTTTGTTTCTCCCACCTATCCATATGTCACATGTATACTCATCCTAAAATGTTCTTTATTTTGTCAACGTAAGTCCAAAACGTCCATTGTCCCAAATTAACCAAGTTACACATAACTGATCTTCTCCAGAGTTTTATGGTGGTATGTGTTAGAACCCGTATATAACATCATTTTTCAAAACTAACCTATTTCTAAATTCTATTTCTAACTATCCTGGCACTGCTTTATTTTCTCTCACTCTCTATACTTACATTAAATACCATAGCAACTTTAACATTAATGCACATTTAGGCAGTAATTTCTGACAAAGTTGTAGTTTATTTACCAAAAAACCAAAGTTAATTTTTATTTTAGAAATTAAGGTCAAGAATTGTCATAGTAGTAGTAGTA
>NW_007726886.1:40260-48005 GCF_000696425.1 Galeopterus variegatus
GGTTGCGATCCATTGCCGGACACGAAAAAAGACAAAAAGAAAAAAAAAAAAAAAAGAAAAAAGAAAGGTAATAAACTTACCAAGTAGAATGTTCTCCCAAAGGAAAAAAAGAAAAAAAAAAAAAAAGAAAAGCTTATGACAGTTTTTCTTTAAGACAGATGTTTAAATAGCACGCTTCTTTTAGATCATTTAACAATAATTTGGCAGCAGAACAGCCTATGGTCATAACACATAATCGCTTACAAAAGACAAGCAACAGATACATAATTAACAATATACTTTTAATATTTTTAAAAGTATCTTTAAGTTGGTGCCTAGTGGCATTTAACAAGATTTTTGTATTCAGTGTGAAAAGATTTAGAACATAAACTGACACTAATAATGAATATAATTTCTCTGTGCCATGCAGAAGTCAACTTTTTACATATCATCACTCCTAAATAGTTCTAATTAAAATCCAAACTGTTTCCATTTTTGCATCATTGTCATTCTTTGGCAAAGGATTCAAAATAGCCATGGGGTAATATACAACTGTTCACTTATGGTCTTCATTTTTGCAAAATAAGTATGTTTTGTAAAAGGAATCTGCACTGTGCCTTGTTTATACTAAATAATTATAAATAAGCAAAAATATTATGACTTTTTTGACTAATCTACTCCTAAAGCTTTGAGTTGCCGTTCGATCTCTTCATCGGAGATCGTAGCCTTAGAAGTAGAGGCAGACGGTAAACTTCGAGCAGCTGATGGAGCTTTGGCCATCTATATTAAAGAAAGGAAAAGAGGAAAACAACATGCATTAGCAAACATTTGCACTAGGACATAAGGATGTGCTGCAAAGAGATTTACTTTTGAAACAAATATAAAAACATGCACCTAATAGTAAAGGACAACTTAAAACAATTAAGTGACAAAAGTGGTAGGAACTATTTCTGAGAGAAGATGTTCATACCTTTCCAGAGATTTCAATTCCAATTTCATCAAGAACTTGATTCACAATATCCTGGCTTTCTTCTTCATCATCAGAGCCCTCAAAGATGTCATCAATTGTGTCATTGACTGGGGAGGGGTAGAGGAGGAAACAAAGAAGTTACTTTCAAACAAGTTTCAGGTTAGATTTACCTTTTTAGAAGATAGTCCAACTATTTTGTATATTGCAGAAGGCAAATTTAGGTGAACCAACAAAACAGAAAAATCACTTTCTAATGTCATTGTGTCAGTGAAGTAGATTGATAAGTACATTTTTGAGCCACTAAACCTGAAATAATGTTCATTTCAATATAAATTATCCTATAGTAAAACAAGTCTACTCTGATTTTAAAAAAATATATATATATCTAATAGATATAAGAAACTGCTAGTAAATAAATATGATTAATTCAAAGATGAGAAAACTAAATTTCATTACAACTTATTAAACTTACTCATTTCTTCAGTCATTTCCATTTTCATGTTTTCCTTCTGGAAATTTTGCATTGTTTGTAAGGTCTTTTGTGGATCCATCTTCTTGTTAACTGCCTGCATGGTCTTTAAATATATGAAAAGATTCATGTTAGCTACATAATCACAAAACTTTTACTATGGAATAAGTCTAAAAGGAACACATCGAATATAGATACACTTTTAAGGGATACACATATTGCCATAATCAAACACAGAGTGTTAAGTATTCCAGGAAAAAAAATGAAATACTCATTTGGAAACCATCTGCTTAACATCTGTATAATATAGACCAGTGTGAAAAACCTCATCTGAACAGTAGGCAAAAAAATCATGTAAAAAAAAACAAACAAACATAAAACCCACTGCTATTCAAATGAGAAAACTAAATTTACATGTTACATGGCAAGCAGGTAACGTCTTAATTTAAAAAAATTAGAGTATATACTAGCACACATGTAATCTAATGACACATTTTAAACGATGATTTAAAGAAATTTTAAAAATTGTGCAAAAATATGTGAAAAGAATTCTCTCACATTATAAACTCATATAATTTATTTCATAAAAGGAGACTAATGCTATCTAGTATGGAAAAAATTATATGTATAAAACACAATATATATAAGATATGTATATATGTTTTTATGTATTATATACCTAAAATTCAGTATATTAAAAGCCACCACACAATAGAAAACATGTTGGTTCCAAAGATATGAAGTAAACTGTCCTTTCTCAGATAATCAGTATTCAAGGCTGCAACCAAGTAAATCTTTTCAAGTATGACACTACATTCTCCCCACTCCCCACTCCTACACCTCTCTCCAGCAGCTTCCATGCTGTTAGTGTTAAAAGCCAAATTCCATAATTTGCCTATTAGCCCTAACACCAACTGAACTCTGCTAAACCAGACAGTCTCATTTGGCACCACTGCCCTCGAGGCACAGTGATCTTTCATTTTCTTAAATGTGTAATAGAGTTTGGATGTGTTGTCCGCTTAAAGCTCATGTGTAAATCTGATTCCCAATGTGACAGTGTTGGGAACTATTTGAGTCATGGGGGCAGATCCCTCATGAATGGATTAATGCTCTCCCGGGGGGTCAGGTAGTG
The DNA here is from genome assembly GCF_000696425.1 of Galeopterus variegatus. Classification (NCBI taxonomy): domain Eukaryota; kingdom Metazoa; phylum Chordata; class Mammalia; order Dermoptera; family Cynocephalidae; genus Galeopterus; species Galeopterus variegatus. The sequence goes on from NW_007726886.1 coordinate 42,811, forward strand.
AGTGAGTTCTCACTTTATTAGTTCGCACAAGAGCTGGCTGTTTAAAAAACCCTGCACCTCTCCTCTCTCTCTCTCTTGCTTCCTCTCGCCATGTGATTTGCTTGTACCTGCTGGCTGCCTGCCACTTTCTGCCATGAGTACAAGTAGCCTGAGGCCTCTGCCAGATGCAGCTGTCCCAGAATCATAAGCAAATAAACCTCTGTTCTTTATAAATTACCCAGTTTCAGGTATTCTGTTATAGAAACAAAAAACAGACTAATACAATGTGTTATGCTCTCTCCTGCCATGGGACCTTTACATATACTAGTCCCTCACTTAGAATGCTCTTCTCCATTTGCTTTCACCATCAACACTTCAAATTTTAGTTTACTACTTTCTTTGGGAAGTAGCCTTTGACACATTCAGACTAGAAGAGACACCCTTGTTAAATCTTAGTCACTATAAATAAAATTTTACATTTATTGATGTAAACTAAATTACTTTAATTGTAGCTTACATTATTGATGTAAGAAGTACTAATAACAATAATAATAATGATGATGATGATAGAGTAGCTAACACCTAGTCAAGGGTACTTCAAAAAGTTCATGGAAAGATTCATAATATCTTTCAATTCCATTTTTTCCATGAACTTTTTGAAGTACCTTCATATAATCTTACTCCGTGCCAGGCACTATTCTAAGGACTTTAATGTTAAAGTTAAATGACTTTTAAACTTAACAAAAACATTATGTGCTAGGTATTACCATTATCCCTATATTACAAACGGATACATGGCACAGAAAGGCTAAATAACTTGCCCACGGTCACATAACTACTAAATGAAGTGAATCTGAACCCAACAGTCTGGCTCCAGTGCCTGTGCTTCTCACCAGTATAAATACTGTCTCTCAAATGAGCTGCCTCTTACACTGTAAGCTCCATGAAGGTTATGCCCTTGCCTGGTTTTGCTTTCCATTTCATCCCCATCACTTGTTATAGTTCCTACCAAGAGGACCTGAAGAAATATTTGCTGTGTGAACATATTTCTAAAGAAATTTAAGTAAGAATTGCGACTCAGACATCTCTATATGGCAGGACCACATTAGGTATCTTCTCCTAGCCCTACCACTTGCAGAAAATTGCAAAATCATGAATCTTTCCCCTCAACACTATTGGAAATTTATAGAGCCTTGGTATGTGATCTTCATACACGATCTTTTCCCCAAATCAGACAGGTATTTAGTTCTGTCCATTTGTAAAACCAAAAAAGGAAATCAAATGTTCTTGCCATTAACTGTATTTTTCACTGTGAAATAACTAAGATACATTAAAAATGACTTAAATAAGAAAAACTAAGACTGAAACTTTCTCTATATTTTTAAAGAACATAATGTGTCCCTGTACTTTTTGTATCTCATAAGATGGATGCATTCTACTTTCATGTGCTCTGTTGTATAAAAAGGGGTTACAATTGATCCTTATTATTTGTAGATTTTGATTTGTGAATTTGCCTACTCGTTAAAATTTATTTGTAAGCACAAATCAATACTTGCAGTGCTTTAATGCTTATTCACGGACATGTGCAGAGCGGCAAAACATTTGAGGAACCCAATGTGCGGGCTTCCAGCTGAGGTCAAACAAGGCTATGCTCTGCTTCCTGTCTCATATTTCATATTGTAAATGAGTGTCCTTTTTGTAATTTGTAAATGAGTGTCCTTTTTCTCACTTTTGTGCTTTTTCTTGGTGATTTCACTGTTTAAAATGGTCCCCACACATAGTATAAAAATGCTACCTAGTGTTACTGAGTGAAAGAAGGCCACAATATGCCTTATGGAGAAAATACATGTTAGATAAACTTCGTTTAGGCATGAGTGATAGTGCTGTTGGCTGTGAGCTCAACATTAATCAACAACATATATTAAATATGGTGTACTTAAACAGAAACACACATAAAACAAGGTTATGTATGGATTGGCTGATGAAAATGTGACAAAAGACTCACTGGAACCTAACTCTGTATTTCCTCTAGGAGCAACAAACAGTTGAATATTCGCTATTTCTCTATTCCTGACTTCATAGAACATGACAACCATGAGTAATGGGAATCAACTGCATATACCATTTTCCTAATGTAAACCTGTAGTTTCCTCTGTGGATATTTTTCCTTTTCATATTCATACTCCCCTTTCTCTACATCTAACACCTAGTGATATTTTTTAAGACAGTTCAATGAAGCTCAGCACAGACTGATGTACAAATCTAATAGTGGGTACTTTCTACTGAGACGTAAGCTCTCCCCAATTGAATGTAAACTCTGTGAAAGAAAAGCCTTATCTTAAACCTCTTTTGATTACTCACAGTATTTGCTATACACTGTGAAGCTCATTATTTATTAAATGATTGAGAGGCTCAGAATCTTTTAACCTCTACAGAAGAAACAATGATTATACATAAGGCAGTAAGTTAAACATAAATTCCTGAAAAACATTACCTGATAATGCTTCTGACAGTATTTATGTGTGTGACACATTAATAAAAAATAATCAAGAGGAAACTATTACTCAAAAGTAGTCAGAACTTATAACTTAATACAATAAGAAGCCCAAATTTAAGGGAATTTAAGATTAATTTAATTTAATTTGACAAGGGAAAAAAAATCAAATACTTTTAAGTCAACTTTATAAACTGAGAAGCTACATTTGATCTTGGGAAAATGGAAATGTCCTAAAACAAGAAACTTTATATTAAAACATATCAATAAATACCTAGAAGTACTTGCCTGAATTATTATTATAAATCATTTTACTAAAAATTACACAGATTCTATATCATATATATACCAGGAAGTGATTTTTAAATCTTATTTGAATTTCAATATTTAAATATCTTTGAGAAAACTATAAATCTATGAATATAAAGGTCCTCACTTACTTTTGCTGTGGTAGACATTGCTCCAGCCATCTTCATTTGGGAATTCATCACCTTTGTTTGTGTTGACATAGAAGTGACTTTTGAACTTACAGCAAATGTTCTTGTTTTCTGTTTCCGTAGATGTACAAGCTGTTTGGCTAAAACCCTGCAAGCTTCTTTATTACCAATCTTGGCCATTTTCTTAATTTCTAATTCCTAAGAGAGGAAATGAAAGGAGGGGAACAAAATCACTGAGGGTTATTCTCAATAATTTTTTTCAGAAGATTTAACATACATACACTCTTTCTCCTTAATCATGAAGGGGGAACAGGTTGTCATAAAGTCAAGGAAAAAAATAATAATTTGAGAGGGCCATTTATTCCACCCACCACATGTTTACATGGAAAGGAAAGAACTAGTACCTTCATCGTCAAATCCAAGGCAAATATAAAAAAACAGCACAGACATACAGCCCAGAAGGAAAAACAAAAACAAAAACAAAAACAACTCAATCCAAACTAAGTAGGTGGAAAAAAAGGAACAAACAAAGAATTGGTGGGACAGAGCAAATAAAGAGCAAGGTGGTGGATTTAAAACTAATAATATAGATAATTACATTAAATGAAATGGTCCACATTACACTTCAATTAAAAGGCAGACTATCAGGTTACATAAGAGAGCAAACCCAATTACATGCCATCTCAAGAGACCAACTTTAAATATAAAAACAAAGCTAGGTGGAAGAATGGAAAAATACATACTATAAAAATTTGCAAATCTGTAGTGGCTACATTAATAATAAACTTGAGAACAAGGAGTACTGCCAGAAATAAAAAGGGGCAATTCACAATGATAAAGGAATCAATACATAAAGATATCAAGATAATCCTAAATGTGGATGGATGTCATAACAATGTTTCAAAATATATGAAGTACAACTATTCAATTAACAGAACTGAAAAGAGAAATAGAAAAATATACAGCAGGAAAGATATCAATAAATAACTCCTCTCTTAAGTATACTGCTATAATTGTTACAAGTAGACAGAAAATCTGTAATGATCAGAAGATTTAAAGCTATCACCAATTTGACCTAACTGACATTCATAAGAAACTACATCACCAATAGCAAAATGTACATTCTTTACAAATGTATACTAAACAATAACCAAAATATTCCATTTTTGCATCAGAAAACATGGTTCAATAAATTTAAGAGGATTAAAATCATACAAAGTATGTTAACGTACCACAATGAAGTTAAACTGAAAATTAATAAAGAATACACAAAAAGAAAATTACAAATAAGCAGAAATTTAAAAGTATGGTTCTAAATAAGCCATGGGTTAAAGAAAAAAAAAAAAAACAGAAAATGAGATAGCATTTTGAACATAATAAAATTAAAATTCAACATTAAAATTTGTAAACTGCAGTTAAAACAGTTCTTAGAAGGAAATTACAGCAATAAAGTTTATATTTAAAAAATGAATACCTCATAAGCTTCAACATAAAGTAGAAAAAAGAGAAAATAAAACACAAAGTAAGCAAAAAGATGAAAATAATATCAACAAGAAATCTATAAACTAGGAAAGAAAAACCAGTAGAGAAAATGAATGAAACCAAAAGCTGTGTTTTTTTTTTTAATATTACAAAATATCAAATTGATAAATCACTGATGAAGGAAAAAACTGGGACAGAGCAAGAACACACAAATTACAAATGTCGAGAACGCAAAGAAGGGCATCACTTCATATCCTAAAGATGTTGAAGGATAATAAAACATTATAATCAACAATATGTTATTACATTTTAAAATTTAGTAGAAATGGTCAAAATACTTGACAGACTAAAACTACCAAAGCTCATTCAACAAGACAGATAACCTAACCCACTCTATATCTATTTTTTAAAAAACTTGCAGTTTAAAAACTTATGCACAAAGATAACTTCATTCAAAGATGACTTACTGATGAATCCTATCAAACATTGAAGGAAGAAATATACAAAGCCTTCCAGTAATGAAAAAAGTTAGGGACACCTGCCAACTCATGCTATGAGGTCAGCATTATTACCCTAATACAAAAATCAAATATAAACACTACAAAAATGTGAAACTACAAATCAAGATCTTTCATAAACACAGATACAAATATTCTTAACAAAATTTCAGCAAATTGAAAACACATTAAAAAAAAAAATACATCAGTGCCAAGCAGTGTATATGCTAGGAACAAAACACTGGTTTTTTTTTGAAAATCGATCAATGTAATTCACTATGTTAACAGAAACTATACAATCATTTC
>NW_007726886.1:48909-52880 GCF_000696425.1 Galeopterus variegatus
CATTCAAAGATGACTTACTGATGAATCCTATCAAACATTGAAGGAAGAAATATACAAAGCCTTCCAGTAATGAAAAAAGTTAGGGACACCTGCCAACTCATGCTATGAGGTCAGCATTATTACCCTAATACAAAAATCAAATATAAACACTACAAAAATGTGAAACTACAAATCAAGATCTTTCATAAACACAGATACAAATATTCTTAACAAAACTTCAGCAAATTGAAAACACATTAAAAAAAAAAATACATCAGTGCCAAGCAGTGTATATGCTAGGAACAAAACACTGGTTTTTTTTTGAAAATCGATCAATGTAATTCACTATGTTAACAGAAACTATACAATCATTTCAACACATGCAAAAAATACCAAGCAAATAAACAAACAAAACATTTGGCAAAATTCATTTCTGATAAAAACTCTTAACAAACTAGATAAAATGGAACTTCTTCAATCTATAAAAAGCCAATAATTAATCATACTTAATCATGAAAGACTGAATGTCTTTTCCCCTACGATAAGTTAAAAGATAAGGATGTCTGCTCTCACCACTTCTACTCAATATTGTACGAGAAGTTTTAGCCAGTGTAAGAAAGTCATGTAAGAAAAGGAAAAGAAAATGAAAAGGTTTCAAGATTGGAAATAAAGAGATATGAAGTTTTATTTATTCACATTGATATGACTATCTGTGTAGACATCTCATGGAATCTACAAAAAGGGTATAAGAGTGAGTTTAGGAAGGTTACAAGATTCAAGATGAATATACAAAAATTTAATATATCTTTATATACTAGCAAAAAATCAGAAATTGAATTTGTTCTTAAAATATCATTTAGTATCAAAAATATGAAACACTTAGAGATAAATTTGACAAAAGAAGTGCAAGACCTGTATATTTACAAGTACAAAACACTGCTGAGAAAAATTAAATATCTAAACAAATGAAGAGAGATATGTTCATGAATCAGAAGACTTAATATTAAGATGCTAAATCTTCCCAAATTGGTTTACATACTCAATATAATCCCGGTCAAAATCTGATCTTCTTTTTTTGTAGAAATTGAGAAGTTTATTCTAAGGATTAGCAGTACCTAACTTTAAGACTTACTATAAAGCTATAGTAATAAAACAGCATAGTATTGGCTTAAGAATAATTATATAAATCAATGGAATACAATAGAGCCCAGGAAGATGATCACAAATATTTGGACAACTGATTTTCCACAAAGATGACAAGGGAAAGATATTAGCAACAAGTTATGTTGGAACAACTGAATTTCCATATGCAGAAAGTGAATCTCTACCCTTACCTGACACCATACTAAAACTTAAGTCAATATGATTCATAGTTTGAAATTTAAGAACTAAAACTGTAATGTTTCTAGAAGAAAACAGAAGAGAAAATATTAGTGACTTTGGGTTAGGCAAAGATTTCTCAGATAGGACACTAAAAGTACTAAACACAGAAGAAAAGAATAATAATTGTACTGATCAAAATAAAGGAAAACAAACTTTTGTTCCTCAAAAGATACTTAAGAAAATAAAAGACAAGGCTTAGAACTGGAAGAGAGTATTTATAAAACATATACTTAATAAAGCACTTATTTCCAAAATATATAAGGAATTATTACAAATAAATAATAAAACTACTCGATTGAAAAAATTGGGTGAAATATTTGAATAGATATTTTGGCAAAAAAGATACATAGATGGCAAATACGTGCATAAAAAGATGTTCAACATCACGAGTGATTAGGGAAATGCAATTTAAAATGACAATCTACTACATATCCACTAGAATGCCTAAAATTAAAGACTGTCAACTCCAAGTATATGGAACAACTGTAACTCTCATATGTTGCTAGTGGAAAGAGAAAAACAATACAGCCACTTTGCAGATCATTTAGCATTTTCTTATACAGTTAAACATATATTTATTTACCTTATGACCCAACAATCCACTTAGGAATATACCCAAGAGAAACGAAAACATATGTTCACACGAAGACTACACTTGAATTTTTATAGCAACTTCACTCAAAATAACCAAAATGCGAAACAACCCAAATGTCCGTGGGTTGGCAAATGAATAAATAAACTGAGAAACACTCAAACAATGGAATAACACTCATCAATAAAAAGTAATTAATACTGGTACATGTAACAACATTGATTAACCTCAGAATAATTATGTGAGTTAAAATAGCCATATTAAAAAAGAGTTCATATTATATGAGTCCACTTACATAAAATTTTAGAAATGTAAATTAATTTACAGTGACAGTATTTTCCTCACTGGGGAGAAGGGAGACAGGCAAGGAGGGGTGAGTAGGAGGGATTCCAAAGGGCATGAGGAAACTTTTGCGGATGATAAACATATTCATTACTTTGACTGTAGCAACGGTTTGGCGAATTTATACATATGTCAAAATGTATCAAATTGTATACTTTAAATGTGTATAATTTGTCTCATGTCATTTATACCTCAATAAAGCTGAGTTTTGTTTAAAAGACTTGCCACAATGTATGTTTAAGAACACAGCACAAAAATTATTTAAAGATGAGCCAGACCAGTCTATTTAAAAAAAAAAAAAAGTATATTCATTATCACAGACTCAATAATCTTTAAAATATCAAGTAAGGCATTTACAAGTTAACATAATTTTTTTTTGTAACCCTCTCTTGTTTTCCATGACTATTTTATCTCTGCTGTTAACTAAGAATAAGGTGGTTCTGTTTTGAGCAATATTTCTTCCTAGGCATTCACGACTTTCACAAACTGAAGAATAACTTGATTCTATAATCAGCAGAATGACACAATAAACAAAGGTAAGCAGAAAATGCAGGAAGGCACTAAATGCCATTTCTCAGTCAAGTAAATCACTTACCACCTGCCATGTGCCTTTTTCCTAGCTACCTAATTATTCCAACACTAATTTCCAAATTTGTTTGAAAAGTTAAACTGAAATTTAATGTTCTACTTACCAGCTGTTTTTCTTGTTTCTCTAAAGCTGCTCGATCTCTGATTATAGCTCTTTGTGTACCTCGTAACTCTCGATTCTGTTCCTTTATCACATCTATGAGAATCACAAAAGAAACCTAAATTTATGGGTTGTAAAATTTTCTTCAATACTGTTTAAAATACGAAACTCAGAGACCACAATAAAAAGAAGAAACCTAGATTTACTAGATGTTAATTTTTTTCTTTCAATTTAGCATACTAAAAAAATTAGTCAAATATTAAAATTTGTATTATAAATATTGATTATAAAAGAATTGACTAACAATGAGTGTAAATACGCTACAGTCTGAGGTTTAACCAAAAGTATAAATTAAATCACCATAAAATATTCCCTTAGAGAAATGATTAGCATACAAGTACAATGTTTTATGTATATGTCACACACATACACACACACACAAACATATAACCTTTTCATCTCTTCTTACTCCAATGCTATATAAAATTTCAGGAAGGAGGGCAGGTCATGTATTTATCAAATCTTTTTCCCCCCTACAGTAAGTCATAACAGAATGAAACAGCAGACCTTACAAAGAGGCAGATCTGGATTTGAATCCCATCTTCTCCGTTACTTGATCATTATATAATCATATCTTGGAATAGTTAGTTAACACTGTAAATCTCAGGTTTCTTATTTATAAAACAGTGATTATTTTAAGGAGTAAATAGCATACAAAATGCCCTGATATACTGTAAGTGTCTATTCAATCACAGTCTTTCTAATTTATCTCAACTTATCTGGATTCTTTTAGAACTACCTTTTGAAGAATTGAACTATTACTTTAGGCCTGATGGACTGTAATTTGGGTTAGCTGTTACTAAATAGTGATTTCTTTTTTGTTTTTTTTCCTTTTTGTCTTTTTTCGTGTCCGGCAACGGATCGCAACCCTCAGTGTCACGCCCGTACCGGACCGGGACTGGCAATGGGATCGCAACCCTCGGCGTT
>NW_007726886.1:53880-61911 GCF_000696425.1 Galeopterus variegatus
TCAAATCTTTTTCCCCCCTACAGTAAGTCATAACAGAATGAAACAGCAGACCTTACAAAGAGGCAGATCTGGATTTGAATCCCATCTTCTCCGTTACTTGATCATTATATAATCATATCTTGGAATAGTTAGTTAACACTGTAAATCTCAGGTTTCTTATTTATAAAACAGTGATTATTTTAAGGAGTAAATAGCATACAAAATGCCCTGATATACTGTAAGTGTCTATTCAATCACAGTCTTTCTAATTTATCTCAACTTATCTGGATTCTTTTAGAACTACCTTTTGAAGAATTGAACTATTACTTTAGGCCTGATGGACTGTAATTTGGGTTAGCTGTTACTAAATAGTGATTTCTTTTTTGTTTTTTTTCCTTTTTGTCTTTTTTCGTGTCCGGCAACGGATCGCAACCCTCAGTGTCACGCCCGTACCGGACCGGGACTGGCAATGGGATCGCAACCCTCGGCGTTTCTCCCACACCTCGCTCAGCCAGTGAGCGGGAACCGGTCTGTATGTGGGATCCGAACCCTCGGTGGGAGCGCCACCGCGCTCCCAAGCGGCGCACTGTAGCAGTGCGCCACCGGGCCGGCCCCGTGATTTCTTTAAAAGATTATATATAGTGATATAAATTCTTGCCAACACTAATCTTATTGTTGAGAAAATGTAGGAAAATGGTCAGGGCCCCTCAGATGTTCAGAATCTTGCCAAGCATTTGATGTAACTATGCACGTGCACCCAGGTGTCCCTTGGTTATTGTCTAATGTAATTGCGCATGTGCACTCAGGTGTCCTGGGTTATGGACTTAAGTATAAAGGACCAGTGGCTCTGATCCCCAGTGCCCCTGTCTCTGGGGGCCCACAGGAAGGCTGCTATGCTGCTGTGAGGCTGTTGCTGCCAGGGCCCCCAAGACCCTCCGAGAGGTTGCCGCCACCGCCAGACCTGTATGCTGCTGGACCTGTAAGGTGCTGCTGCCACTGTTGAGGACTGAGCTCGTGTCCTCTGCCAACAGCTCCTGGGATCTTTCCCAATTACCTAGCATGGACCTGCGTGTGAGGGGTCTGGGGACCCAGTCTGTACAATGGGTTTGAAGGGTCTGAGCCCTAGCTCTGACAATGTAAATGGAAACACAGTACAACTAAAATAATGAAACATTTTGGCTTTAGTTATGATTTGCCTTACTCAACAACTGTCGTAGTTGTGTAGCTTGACAGTTGGCTATGTCAGCCGGATTCCGACATTAGCCCTAGCTTTACACTTATTATCAGGAATCTTGTTAACATATATTATAAAATTTATTATTCATAATAATGCTATGAAGTTGATTTTTTTCTATTTTTTATATAAGAAAATTGAGTGTTAGGAATGTTAAATAACTTGTCCAAGGACACATAGGTAGTAAGCAGTAATACCAGATTTGGATCCAAGAATTCTGTCTCCTGAACCAGTGATCTTATCTACTTTACTAAAGTAACTTTTTAATAAAGAGGTAGATTAAAAACAACAACAACAGAAAGTAGTCTCTTCATCAAATGGTACTGGGACAGCTGGACAGCCACATGAAAAAGAATAAAGTTGGACCCCTGCTTCACCCCATGCATTAAAAATTAGCACTCAGGAAAGATAATGACCCAAATATAAAAGCTAAAATCATAAAACTCTTAGAAGAATATACAGAAGTAAATCTTCATGACCTGAGATTTTGCAATGGATTCTAATATACGACACTAAAAGCATAAGCAACAAAAGAAAAAAAAAAAAAACAGGTAAATTGAACCTCATGAAAATTAAAAACTTCTGTGCATCAAATGACATTATCAAGTGAAAAGACAATCTACGAAAGGGGAGACAATATATGAACATTATACATCAGATAAGAGTCTAGCATCCAGAATATATAAAGGATTCTTACAACTCAAGAACAAAAGACAAACCCAGTTTTAAAACAGGCAAAGGGTTTGAATAGACTTTTATCCATAGAAGATATACAAACGGCCAATAAACACATGGAAAAGATGCTCAACCTAACTAATCACTAGGGAAATGAGATAATATTTCACATCCATTAGAATGTCTACAATAAAAAAAAAAAGGTAATAACAAGCGTTGTTGAGGATGTATTGATATGGAACCCTTGCACACTGCTAGTAAGCACATAAAATGGTTTGGCCACTGTAGTGGCCACCAAACCACAGTTTGGTTGTTCCTCAAAAAGTAAAACATAAAATTGCCATATGACCCAGCAATTCCACTCCTAGATATTTACCCAAAAGAACTGAAACAGGTACTCAAATACTTTTACATGAATGTTCAAAGCACCATTCACATTAGCCAAAAGGTGGAAACAACCCAACTGAATATAAACAGATGAATAAAATGTGGTACATACAATGAAATATTAATATTATTCAGCTGTCAAAAGAAATGAAGTACTGATACATACTAAAACACTGATAAATCTCAGAAACCTGGTGTTAAGTGAAAGAAGCCAGATACAAAAGGTCACAATTTATAATTACACTTACATGAAATATCCAGAAGAGGTAAATCCATAAAGACAGAAAGCAGATTGGTAGTTGCCAGGGGTTGGCAAAAGGGGAGAATAATGAGTCACTGTTTAACGGGTACCGGGTTTTATTTTGAGGTGATGACAGGTTTTGGAACTAGATATAAGTGGTGATGACACACCATTGTGAACGTACTGAATTCCGCTGAATTTATTCATTTTATAATGGTTAATGTGATATGAATTTCACCACAATTAAAACAATAACGTCTGCTCTATGATAATAATGGGGGACCTGAACACATCTTTCAGCATTGGACAGATCATCTAGGCAACAAATCAATCGAGTAACCATTACTCTTTCAGAGGGAGAGAAGAAATCTAGGGTTATCAGTGGTGGGAGTGGGGAGAGGAAGGGGGGTAAGGAGCGATAGGACAAGAAGCATAAAGAATGAGTACAATTTGTAACAATATACATACTAGCAATATTGATTTGATCAACATATGTCAAGAGTGAAGCCCCAAAATATGCATAATCAATTATGATTCGATAAAACAAAACAAAACAAAAAACAATAACAAAGCCATGGAGCACTGGTTGGGATCCTATTCTAAAATAACATGATGTATTAGTTTACTAGGGCTGCCATAACAAACACTACAAACTGGATAGGTCAAACAACAGAAATTTATTTTCTCACAGTTCTGGAGACCGGAAGTCCAAGATCAAGGTGCCAGCAGGTTTGGTATCTCCTAAGGCTTCTCTCCTTGGCTTGCAGATGGCCACCTTCTTGCTGTGTCCTCAGATGACCTTCTTCTGGTATCTCTTTCTACCAGTCATATTGGATCAGAGCCCCACCCTTATGTCCTCATTTAACCTTAATTACTGCTTTAAAGGCCCTATCTCCAATAGTCATATTAGGGGTCACAGCTTCATCATATGAATTGGAGAGGGGGAACAATTCAGCCCATGCTATGGCCTAAATGTTTATCCCCTCCAAAGCTCACATGGAAGCTTGATCTCCAGTTTGGCAATGTTGACAGATGAAGCCTTTAGCAAGTGATTGGACTGCAAGAGCTATGCCCTCATGAATGGATTAATCTATTCATAGATTAATGGTTTAATGGATGAATGGGTTGTCATACAGGGGCACTGGTGGTTTTATAAGGAGAGCAAGTGAGCATGTTAAAAGGGCTCTGCCCCCTCGCCATGTGATACCCTATGCAGCTTCAGGATTCTTCAGAGAGTCTCTGCTAAGGAGAAGACCTTCACCAGATGTGCTCCCTTGATCTTGGACTTCCCAGCCTCCTGAACTGTAAAATATACATTTCATTTTCGTATTAATTATTCAGTTGCAGGTATTCTATTAAAGGCAAATGGACTAAGACAGCCCATAATACACAGTATCTTTCCCCAGACATTATAGACTGACCCCAAACAAACAAACAAAAAGCTTTCATTTCCCCTTTCTTCCAAAGCAATCATCAGTCTCCTCATCTTCAACCTCCAAACACACAGTTTTCTTCATTTGGACTTAGATCCCCATCTTGCCAAAGCTAATGGACTGGTATAAAAACATTTACCACTTACTCCACTGTTTTGATGGAAAATATGCTCTAAACTCTAAACTATGAAATTACAGATGACCTTCTGGAATACAACCCGTTTGTGTACCAAGAACTCTTTAAACTCAACTACTATAAGATGAAATGGTAGTACCAGATAGTGATGATGGTCACCTACAGCTATGACAGTACTGCTTGAAAAGAGAAGCTACTATATTGATACGTTAAACTGTGGCCAGAGGTGACACCTGACCTCTGATAACTGACAGAGGTGCACAGCAACTGCTGAAAGCCAGGACTGCTAAGATCTAGCATTCTATCAATGTACTTTGTTTTTATTATTACTAGGGTGGTATAATTAAAAATATAACTTTGGTCTTTGTCCTGGGTTTCTGGCACAAAGGCCCTAAAACCCTTGGAATGTCCTGAGCCTCTTTCTACCATACCAATTACATGCTAATGAGGGGACTCGGAAAGGATAGGGCTGACAGCTTCAGGATGGGGCTGGTTACCAGAAAGACCAAACCCTTGATTAAAGGGAGGGAAGTTTCAGTTCGAACCCACCCCCATACCTCCGGGGACGGGGAGCACTGGAGACTGGATTATAAAAACTCTCTAACAAACAGATTCAGAGAAATTCCAGGATAGTGAACACACTGCAGTGCTGGGAAGGTGGTGCACCAGGAAGGGCATGGAAAATGTGCTCCCCACCCACAACCTATGTATCACTTCTGTTCGGCTGTTCCTGAGCTGAGCTATATCCTCTATAATAAACAGGTAATAGTAAATAAAGTATTTTCCAGAGTTCTGAGAGTTGTCCCAGCAAATTATCAAACCTGGAGATGAAGCTGTAGGAATATCTGGTCAGTCAGAAGTACGGGTAGTAACCTGGGACTTACGGGCAGCATGTGAAGTGGGGACAGTCTTGTGGGACTGAGCTCTTAACTTATAGTGTCTGCTCTAACTCTGGATAATTAATGTTAAAATATAATTGAATTGTTGGCCACACAATTGATCTGAGAATCTGAGAGTAGCAACTAATACAGCCATCTTTACTGAAAAACAAGTATTACAACGTGATTAAACAAAACACATAATTTAATCAAAATAGTTTGATTTCACTTTTCTTAATTTTACCATAATTGTCACTGTATATCATAAAAGGAAAAATAAAGAAAATTAACTACTGCATATTCCATAGCCTCATAGTTATTAACAGACCTATTAATATTTAAACAGTTCTAAGCTATAAACTCAGAGCATTAAATGTTACATATGAAAAAACAATCATAACACTTTAAAACATTATGGTAAGTAGGAGAAGATAGTAAAACATCTTTTCATACAAGCTGACAAGAATTTCATTATAAAACTGATAGATCTTGAACATAATAACCAGCACCATTTTAGGCAAGGCCAAGTACAAAATGGCCCTCAACCCCTCCCCACTTCCCTCTACGAGGAGCCTCATGACTTCTGAGAAATAGAAATCCTTTTGTTTCTGCATAAGTGCAATGCCCCTCCCTCACAATGCCCCTCCTTGATTGCTTCAAGCCAGCCCTTGGCACCCTACAGTCCATATAAGCTCTCCCACCCCCAGGCCTGGTGCTGCCCTCCATTTTGAGTGCAGCCTGGCAGATTTTTCTTCCTTTATTTTTTTTTTAATTTTTTATTTTTTTTATAAAGATGACAGGTAAGGGGATCTCAACCCTTGACTTGGTGTTGTCAGCACAACACTCTCCGAAATGAGCGAACCGGCCATCCCTATATGGGATCCGAACCCATGGCTTTGGTGTTATCAGCACCACAATCTCCTGAGTGAGCCACGTGCTGGCCCAGATTTTCTTCCATTAATAAAGCTTAATTGGTACCTGGCATTTCAGCTCACTTTCTTTCAAAAACAAATTACTCTTAATTTTGTTTTAAAACAATCCCTATATTAAACCCACATTTAATGAATTGGTTTTCTAGACAACACAGAAGGAACAACATGAGAACAATTCTGAGACACTGTTAATGTTTTTATGGCCAAGTTTATTTTCCATTAGATTTTTCTCTCAGTAGGTCTGATTTCATCCCTAGATTACAAGCTCTCTAAAAGCTGGGAAGACATATATTTATTTGTCTGTTCATTTGTATTCCCACCTTACTTCATGCTAAATACTGTATCAGTATATCATACTTAATAGTAATCTAAGGGAGTACAAACATATATATTGAAATGTAAAAGGCTAAGACATATATTTATTTGTCTGTTCATTTGTATTCCCACCTTACTTCATGCTAAATACTGTACCAGTATATCATACTTAATAGTAATCTAAGGGAGTACAAACATATATATTGAAATGTAAAAGGCTCTGTCTTACAGGCTTATTTAACATGTTCCTTTAAAATGTATAATAAAATCTACTGGTTACCCCCCAAAAATTAACAATAGTAAAATCTGAACTATAACAGATAGCTTTCTACAATGAGAATATGGAGCATCAAAATAATCGGCTATTTCCTTTATACTTTTCTGCTTTCTCCTTTTTCAGTTTGAGTCAAGACAACGTCAGAAACATATTCAGAGTCTCTCAACATCTACGAGAGATGGAGTGCTTGGCTCCTGTCCCTTCCCTGCTTCTTTCTTTAGGCAAAAGAGGATGCCCTGAATTTTTCATACTCTAGCATTTCACCTACCTTGTGGGGCTATTGTGACGCATTGTATAAGAGACGGTAATAGAAAACTTTCAAACTGTGAAAATGTCAAAGGTGCATGCATATTGTATGGTGTGCTCTTTCTGTTAACATTCAGGGAGGTAAAAAGGGTCTGCCCACCCACCCCCCTCTTCTCTTCCCCACCCAGCACAATGATTAGATAAAGCCACCCTGGGCATTTCCACTCTGGGCATTAAAAACCTATCTTAAGCCTTTCAGGCTCTTCCTACTGAATGAAATACACATCCCTGCACTAGACAGTTAAGGCTACAGACTTAAGGTTTGGACTTAAGAAGATATAGACAAACGGTCTTTCTGCCTTCTTTGGTTCTGAGTCAATAAATTTATCCGCTTACAGAAAAAAAAAAGTCAAAATATAAATAAAAATGAAATAGAAAGAGTCTCTTCCCAAGTGGTCCAGCCTAGCTCACTAGGTTTCTCTACTGGGGTTTGAGGCCAAGCCCAATTATGGTTGTCCTCCTTGTATCCTATTCATTTACATACAAATTGCACAAGTGAAGACAAAAGCAACAAGTAATTATCAACTATAAATATGGATATTCATTAATTTGTGAGTAATATAGTTTAAAGTGCCTTTCTTTTGGAGGAAGAGAGGGAGCCCATCTGGAGCTTGCAGAGCCATTCAGCATCGCTGCTCAGGAGCACTGAGGCACAGCATGCACATCACACCACTCGGGATTCAAGCTGGCCTACTGGACACCAGCCACTCTACCATATATATGTACTGTGTTTGTGTTTTACTGTAAGGTCACGATGAGCTTTTTAATATAATAAACCATATTTTCTGCTTGTAAATGTATGTCTTTTAAGAAAAAAAAATCATTTTTATCTATACAATTTTATTGCCTATCGGTTATATCGAATCTAACCACCACATGAATTGAAATAGAAACATAAAATGTTCCCACATCCCGCTTTACCATCTCCATTAACTGGCTTTTGAGTATCAAGTTCCTTAGGGGATAGGGAGCTTCTACTTTTGACATCACCTTGCAAGCTCTGTGGCACCTGGCATCAGTGGGAACAGAGGGCATGGTGACACTAGCATTAGCATTAGATCATGACCGTGGAGAGAAGAAAAGCCCCGAGTGTGAATTTGACTGAAACAGGTGTAATGGAGCTCACTGATGAACAATAAAGTGGAAGGGGGTCCTGGCTATGTGGGGATGTAACATTTTCTTGGGTTGATGAGGAGAAAAAACTGCAAAAATGCTACAAATTCAAAAACTAAGGCATA
>NW_007726886.1:62539-69004 GCF_000696425.1 Galeopterus variegatus
TAAGGTTAGCATCTAGTCCTGACATACGTTGTATACATTTTTCCAGAGGGTCAGATTTGACAATTCTGTGTCACCCAACATTAGATTTCTCAGTTTTTGAGAAATACTCTCCAAGTAAAATCAACATGATATCTCACTTGGGGGGCATTTAATTACTCTGATATTTGGAAGATTAACTTCTATTTCACTTATAGGGCCCTTTCCAGGCAGGCACTTATGTGACTACATTTCTGTTCAAGTATAGACAGGGAAAGTCTCCGGGCTCCAGAGAAAGTGGTGACTGGGAAGTGGTGCATCTGGGCCAACAGATGAAACACCAGTGAAAATGGGTCCACTTTTGAAAACTCCCATGTCATTTTATGACATTGTATCCTCTCTTGTTATGGAATAACCTTCTCCTCTTCTTCACTTGCAAATTGCTGTTCATCCTTTAAGACCCACCCAGTCCAAATGTCTTTTCCTCTCTGATGTTTTTCTTGACTCCTCTTGATAGAGTTAGCTTTTCTGTTCTCTGGTTCTCTTACTAAATCCTATACGATACCTTTTTGATAAAACCATTACTGTATAATCTCTATAAGTTAGTATTGAACAAGTTTGTTTATCTACAAAAATTTATAGTCTTTGAAACCAAAGGCTGACTCTTGATTTATTGTATACCCAGATTTTAGCACAATGACTGACATGAAATGAAATGATATGTACTTAGGAAATGTTTATTAAAGGATGAATGAGCAGGTGAATAAATGTACAAATAATCAGGTAATTAGGTTATTGATGGAGATGAAAAATAAAAGTTAAAAATAAGTGAATGAGCAGAAAATACGTACTCTAAGAGATTAGATGAACTATGATTTTTAGGTTCATTTGATCAGAGACAATTTTATGGAGCGGGTTGGATTTAAATTAGGCCTCAAAGGATGAGTGAGGTTTTATTAGTTCAGTGAGCAATAATATTATTCATAAAAGAGCTTTTAGATACAAATAAAGTGCCATAAGCTGCAAATACTTTATTAAATACTTTATTAATACTTACTGTGGTACATCAACTATACTGAACTACTAGTAATTGATATTCCAGAAAATATTTACAATGAAAAGAGAAAGAAAGCAAAAGAAAACTTTGAAACACAGCAGAAGTAAATTAAAAACTTAGGTGGATGATAAATCTTCCTAAAGAATTTTTTAATATTAATAAACTTAAATACTAATAAATATTTCCAGGGGCCAAAAGAAATTCTAATTGTTTTTTGTAATTTTTATTTTTGGACGAGGCAATTATTTGATTTTGTAACTTTCAAATGTAATAATGGTTTGCATATGGTCCACTCAGAATAATTTTAAGTTATATATTTGTAATCTAAAAAAACAATTAATTTAAGCCATATGGTTGGAATCTAAACAACTTGATACCTTCAAATGGCACATGGTCAACATCTCTTTAAGTTTATTCATTTGCAAAATAACTTGTAATTCTTAATTTCTAAAACTCAGAATTATGCTATAGTTTCCAGAGAGGAAAGACAGACACATAACTTGCAGCAGTGCCTATTTATTCTAATTGACATGTCTAAGTACACACATAGAAAAATGTCAGAAACAGCCATAGAGTCAGACACAAAGGCTAGGTTCAGAGTAGAGCAATTGTCCAGTTAATTTCATATTTATCTGGAAGATTGCCTTCCAAATCTCAAAGCTGTTGCATTTAACTGACAGACAGCTATTTCATTAATGTTTTCTTTTTTCTTTCTTTTTTTTTTTTTTTAAGATGAGTGGTGAGGGGATCTTAACCCTTTGACTTGGTTTTGTCAGCACCACACTCTCCCAAGTGAGCTAACCGGCCATCCCTATATAAGGATCCCAACACTTGGCCTTGGTGTTATCAGCACCACACTCTCCCAAGTGAGCCACGGGCTGGCCCCTCTAATTCATTAATGTTTTCAAGTTTATGTTCATTTGTATATATGATATAGCTGCTGTGAGGTCGGCTTTGGAACAAGCTGACCTGATCAAGTGGAGCTGCTGTGGTGTAAATGGCGGTCTTAGAGGATTGCACCCTTCCAAGTCAGTCTTTAAATGTAATGCCTAAGTTTGCATACCATTTGTCTGGCTTCAGTGGGACCATTCATCTTCTGGTTTCCATGACTGATGCAAGTAGTCCTGAAAGATAACTTCCACCATATTTAATTCTACTACTGAAAAATTTTGTAGTGAACCTTATGATAGAATTGACTCTCCCATTAACTGGAAGGGACTTGGGTTAGCTTATCAAATCTCTGACTTTTGGTGTCAAGTTTGAAATGCCATTTAGAAAGTACACCTTGAATTTTACTATATCATCTAAAATTTAATAGGCAGGTCAAGGGAAAATGAGGAACACTTTTAAAAAGACAAGTGAACAAATACAATATTGATGGGGGAGGGGAGAAGGGGGGAGAGAAGAAAAGGAGGAATTGGTAAAGGGACATGAAAATCAAATATATTGTATATTGATAAATTAAAATAATAAAAAAAAGAAAAAAGAAACTGATTTAAAGGAGATGGTGACAGATTCGGTTTGGAATCTCTAATTTTAGGTACTTTGGAACTTCCAGGTGCAGATATTCAACAAATTGTTGGATATATTGATATTGGTCTGAAATTTAAAAAAATACATCTAAAGATACAAATTTCAGACCCATCAGCACTGAAGTGTAACTAAAATAAGGATGGATAAGATCATGTAGGGAAAGAGTACACAGTTAGAACAGTGGTAGCCTGAGATGGAAGCAAGAAGAACACTAATATTTAAGAGGTAGGTTAAAAAAGAAGAGAAGAGAAAAAAGAAAATCTGAAAGGAAAAGAAAAGGAGTGGTCAGAGGAGTCTGGGGGAAATTAAGAGAGTGTTATGCCATGAAGGACAAGAGAATTTTGTAGAAGTTATCATTGGAATTGAATGCAAAACAAAGGTCCAAGAAATGATCACTAAAATGGCCACCGGATTTGATGGTCTAGAAGTCACTGACTATCTAAGCAAGATATCATTACATAAGATGCAAAGCAAACTGCTGTAAAATTGGGGTGTCTGAGAAATAAAGTGGAGATAGGACATGTCACTATTTGCAAGGAGTCTTCAAGAGGTTTAGAAGAAGAGCAAAAGGAGATTGGACTACACTTTCTAAGAAATGCTGGGCCCAAAGAGAGTCAGTAAAATGAGAGTTATTTCCAGTTCTAGCACCACTAGAAATTAAAGTTCTACTACTACAAAGCCTTAGAGAAACGAGTGTGGTTCGCAGACAAAAGACAAACATTGCATGCTACCTACCAAAAGTTGAGAATTCCATGTACTTAACAAGAACAACAAAATTAAACTGTGCCAAGGGATTGATCTCCAATAAGAAAAAAATAACAAAGATAATATTCACAGGGATCAAGTCCTGGCTCTCCTACTTTGTAGCTGTATGATCTTGGGCAAGTTGCTTAGTCCCTTGCCTCTCAATTTCCTCATCTATAAAATGGGGATAATAATAGTAGTTATTGCATAAGTTTTATGAGAAATAAGATACCGCATGCAAAATGCTTATCACAGTGCTGGCTTAGAGTAGGAACTCAAATTTATCTTTATTGGGGACAACAGACAAAAATTATATACTGCTTAAAGAACTTCACTTTTTAAGAGGCACGTTCAGTTCATTTTTGACAAGTCCTCATGGCATCCTGATTTTACAGGTTCATAATTAGCTTCAATAAATAGGTCACTATTAGTCCACATGGGGGGGGGGAACACTGTAGATAAACACATTACACTAAATATATGTATGTATCCTATAAGTCAGTAAAAGGAAAACCAAGCACTCAATTGTGATTTTAAATTCTAAAGAATCCTCTTCAATGGCATTGAAGTACACCTCTCATTAATTTCTGTAACAAAGTATACACTACAGAGACTTGTTCATCTTTGTGTCAAAAATGAATTAAACATAACTCTGAATAGTAATAAGTGCTGTAATGTTGTCTCCCTTTTTAATTTACATGTGCAGTAGTCTTTAATGATACAGTATATAACTCTTCCAGCCAATCCAAAGAAACAAAAAGATTCAATTATTCCCCAGATCTACAACAGTTATATTTCCCTTATATATCAGAATTTCATTACTGCAGAAACATAAAAAGTCAGCATACAGTAAAAGATCTTATGATCAATAATCAACATGTTCAAGTATCTGAGAGAAATGCATAAAAATACATAAAAGTTCATAATATATAGCCTTATTACTGCTAAGAATGCTCTCACCTTTTAAACAAAACAAAACAAAAAAACCTTCCTTTCAATAAAACAAGGAGTAAAACATCAGTAAAACTCTACATCAAAATAATGAAAATACACATCAATTAAAATGTCAGTAAGTGATTTGAGTTGACATGATAATTTAAGAAAATATCAAGTATGCAATTTGGTAGTTATAGTAAATGTACATGGTGGCCAAATATACATTCAGAAACTTCACACATAGATCTTTAATTTAGTGACACAGTTCCTAGCAAAAGTCCTTAAGACTTTTTTTCTCCACAAATAAGTCTATTCAGCAAAAACATTATTTCTTGGAGGAATTAACTTGACCACAAATGAGTATACAGTTAAACATCCTCAGTGCACATCCTCATTGTCTTTTCTTTTTTCCTCTCCTCTACACTTTAAATACAATACTCACGAGATAGCCAAAAGCATCAGGAAGCATGGAACTGTGATTTATGTCTTAGAAAATATTTGACAGGTATTAAGTAATTAAAACTATGTTTGGTTTTTAATGTTAAAAAAAGTTAATTCAGTTTGTAACATCACAGTAAAGAGATGAAATCATTTTTCCCTTATTTAGTAAAATCTCCCTACATAAAGCTAAACAGCAAGAAAAATTCTCACTATATAAAAATCAAACATGAAAATAAGGCTCCCCCACCCCCATCTCAGAATACTATGCAATAATTGTACTGAAACACTAAAAAATAAAGTGCCATGCTAAAGATTAAACAGCATTCTCAGAAAAAAACACACATAAAACCCATTTCACATAATTGTATTACATCATATACCAAATTGCTAGTTATTCCAGGTATTGTAAATGATACTTATCAATTAATAAAGTCAATAAATCCCCCCCCCCCAAATTTTTCCTCAGTCACTCAGAATAAGCAGAACTATTATGCTATGTGATAAATTAGAGGTAAAACAGTGTTATGTGCTGAAGTGAAGGGTAAAGTGGCAGGGTCAAGATATCTTTGAGATCCTCCTCAAAATAATTTTGCCAGAATTGCAATAGTCAACACAAAGGAATGAAGGAGTTACCCCCAGGTCCGGATGGAGCACTGTTTGTACCAATCACTGTCTAGCTACTACTGCTCCTTTTGTGGCAGAGCTAGACCTTTACAAAGAAGTGATTCTTTGGTTGAATCAGCAACAACCTAGACTCAACATGTAATGGGAAACACAATTTTTTCTTACATTTTGAATAAATTTAATTCCTGGTAGCAGTCAATGAAAATATCAACACTGATTAATCAGTGTTATATAAATGTACTTACAGGCATTGCATATGAACACCAGAAAACTTGTACATTCACTTTTTTCCCTAAGATGACATTGAGCTAAACGTGTGAAACAAAGCAAATACCTTTAAAAGTTAAACTTCTATGCAGATAATACCTATCATACCACATCTTTTACTTTAGTTAGCAAAAGATAATCATAAAGGAGAAAAATCCATTATGAAAACTAAATGCAGTTACTTCCCTTGGGTTTCTTTTCTTTTTCTACTGGATTCAATCAAGAAGCATGTTTCACATCTCTCTTGATGCGGTGTTCTTACCAGAGAACCTGCCCAGACCCAATTTCATTTTCTAAGTGGAGCCTGTTACCCCTCCCCCAGCTCCAACACACAGGTTTCCTGTTTGGATGCCTAGAAGGAGTAGTACATCTTCAAACTGAAGGAGCAGCCAACAAGAAATTCACCAAATCACTAAGTCTAAGGGCCAGCAGCACCTCGCCTCCTCGGAAAGCTCAGGAGCCAGCTAAAGAAAAATCGAGGGTAGGGGGAGCGTTATCAGAGGAAAGAAACCAATTTGCCCAGGTGAGGTTGAGGTGGAGAGAATGAGAATAGGGAAGCAGACAGGTGACGCAGCGAGGGCGGTCACCTGTGGGGCTACTTGAACCAGCCCCGCCCCTAGGGACAGCAGCCAAAATCGCGTCCGGAAGCCCCCAAAAGAACCTGGGGAAAGGCAGAGCTGTGCTTTTTAAGCCAGGCCTCGAACTCACCATCCACGGTTTTCTTCTTGAAGAGGGACGCCATGGTCAGGGACCGCACCCGGGCGGCCCGGTTCGGCCCGGTCCGGCCCGAAACTGGGAAACGACAGGAGCAAAAGGACAGGCCCTTGAAGGGTTCGAGGTGGCGGAGCGGAGGGGCAGGAGAAGAGGGCGGGTTCTCCAGGCAGGAC
>NW_007726886.1:69279-82487 GCF_000696425.1 Galeopterus variegatus
GCTTTTTAAGCCAGGCCTCGAACTCACCATCCACGGTTTTCTTCTTGAAGAGGGACGCCATGGTCAGGGACCGCACCCGGGCGGCCCGGTTCGGCCCGGTCCGGCCCGAAACTGGGAAACGACAGGAGCAAAAGGACAGGCCCTTGAAGGGTTCGAGGTGGCGGAGCGGAGGGGCAGGAGAAGAGGGCGGGTTCTCCAGGCAGGACCCGCGGAGGGCGTATCAGCGAAGATACCGCAGCCGCACCGCCCGGAGCTCAGGTGACCGGGAACTAAGACACTTTTTGGAGAAGTCACTTCTAGGCGGCGCCTGCGCGTCGTGCTCTTGCGCCTGCGCACTGCGGCGCCTGAAGCCGCGGCCGTTGCCCTCACTTCAGCAGCTGCCCGTTTCTCCCGCTTGTGGGGTCGCGGCGGGGCGAGTCAAGGGTTTGCGGGGTTAGGAGAACGTGGGAGACGACGAGCGGTTGCAAGGGTCTTCCGTGCGCGGGCTCCGTGATGACTGCGGAGAGATGAGCCTTGCTTACTGCTTTTCTTCTTGTCCCGAGGGAAGCTGGAATTAGGGGTCTCCAGGGCCTTAGGGCAAGTGTGGTCGTCCCAGAACCGCCTGGAACCACTCTGAACTGATGTATGACCGTCCTGTTGCTGTCTGTATTATTACTTTATTACGCGAATAAGTGCAGGGACTGATGGACGTGCTGAGTTGCATACCCCGTGGGGGTTTGTCCCCCTGTTCACGCTCTTTTCCGCACTGACCGGCTCGGTGATCTCCCGCCGCCCACCTGCGCGAGCCCCTCCGGGACCCGAAGCGTTCCACTGCCGCGCTGCGCCCCCGGGCTCAGACGACCCGCTGTGGGTCTCGGTATCCGGTGTTTAGGGGTGAGGGTGACGCGGATTGGAAGGGAATGGGGAGCAAGTTTCTTAATGCAACACTTTTTGTTTAATATTCTTGGCTGAAAGCATGAAGAAAAAAACTTACCTATTTGAATACCGGTTTAAATGTCTCCAACTCTGTGTCTTGCTTTCTTGTAATTTGTCAAGAAAAATTCATGGCTATACTGCGAGCTTATCAGAATGTCACACAGCTGTATGTTGGTGTTTGTGGGGGAAAAAAGCTCCATACCATGTTAAAGGGAAAACGGTAATGAATTATTTAAAGAATCCTTGCGCGTATAAATATCAATATGGAAAATACAATTTTGTGTTTGTATGTGTATACGTGTATACACACATATCTGTTGAATATATTATGTCGCCATTTCGAAATTTTGTTTTGAGCTTTTTTCTCTATCGACTGCTGCATTAAGCAACACTGCCTTCCACAGGATAAAAATAAAAGCATTTTTTCAAAGATATGATTTTTTATATGGAAGACACTCCAATAATAGTGTCAGTGATATCAGTCACTTCTGGATTTGTGAATCATGTCTCAAGAATCTTTAAGTGTTTAAGACTATCAGACTTGCCTTCCCCGTTTTTTTCCCCTCATAGGATATCAAAGTGCCCTTGGCCACTTTATAATCCTGCTGCTGCTTCTAAAGTTTAGCTAAGCGTCTGTTCAAGAAAACTTTCTCAGAATGAAATAATGATATACAAGATATAATTGTCTTGCTCTTCTTCAAGATTTTTTTCTTTTTTTCTTTTTTTTTTTTTAGATATTGTGGCAAGGTGAAGTAAGGAAACATTAGGAAAAAATAGACTAGTTAAACTTGGTCTCCACACCCAAGGCCTGGCCTTTCCTAGCTCGCTGTCAAAAAGGCAGTTTGCCCTGACTGCCTGTTCTAATGAATGGCACAGAGTTTGCTTGAATGCATGAGAAGCAATAAGCTGTTATGTGTGTAGTAATGGTACTCCTCCCTGCTGCAGTCACCCTTGTTTTATTACTCCTACACAATCCCCCCCACTGACCCAATTGTAACAGTTGGGAAAATGCCAAAATACTTAGCAGCAACCATATGGAAGACCCTCCAAAAGTGCACAGCAGGAGCTAAAGACAGGGCTTGTTCATTGCAATAAAGACAAAATAGAAATATGTACTATTTAACTCAGCACTCTAATAGCTCGATTCTCCCACAGTTTGAAGCAGGCTGATATGCGGCTGATAAGCACCAGTCTGGCTCGCATCCGTGTTCTTGTTAGTTGGTGGCCAAACTGTATCCATATATGTTTTGTATATCACTCTGTATTTGAAGGGCATGGTGCACTTAAATATCGTAGAGATTTGGGACACCAAGAAGCTGTAAACTAGAATACAATGATAGTCTTCATTTCTTTACAACCACCAGTGTCACACACAAACTCACTAAATCAACAAAATATATATAAGCATAAAAGTTAGAGCAAACATTTAAATTTTATTCTTTTTAAATCTCATCAAGAAATAACTAATATCCTATGGTCACATCATTATCACTCAACACTCTTCCTCCAAATTGCTCGTACAGTGAAAAGTATTTATTAAATACCTAATGACACATACCATGCTATGTGTTGGGGATATACCAGTAAAGAAACAGTTCCTCTTTTACTTACTACCTTCCTACCAGTTTTTCACCTCTTCTCACTCACTTGTTCATCACAGGGAGGCAGGCTTTGGTGCAGTATAAAAAAAGAGCTCTTAAAACCAGAGCTATTCTAAAATAGGAGTGATACGGCATGAGGTAGTGAGTTTCTTGTCACTGAAGTGTTCAAGAAAGAGCAGGTTGTTAAAGACAGGATTCCTTTAAATAATCAAAGCCTTGATTAGAATATTTCTAAGATTCCTTTAAAATCTGAAATTGTATTATGAATAGAATATAGCTTAGGCCAAATACCTTGTTGTGTGATGTTTCACACACTGCAAATAATATCACTAACTCTTGTTGGCTTTACCTTTAAAAATATGATAAAGCCAATGAATATAGCATTTACACTATTTTGAATCATCCCAGCACAGGTAACCTTCATCTCTGTCCTACATCATTACCACCTCTTGTTTCCCTGTTTCCATCCTTACTTCCAAGGCTATTTTCTCTACATAACAGAATGATCCTATTAAAATGTGAATTAAATCATGTTATTCTGTTTCTCAAAAAGAGATCAACATATTCTCAATACTTATGTCTGGACTACACACACGCATACACTCACTCACTCACCTGTTCTACAGATTAAACTTCTGGTTATTCATTCATTCAATGTCTTACTTTTTACCATCCAGATTGCCCTTCTGATTATTTCCCTTCATTATTTGTCACCCAGCTGGAGCATTATTGTTTAGGTGTGACCTTAGAATTATGTGATCTATTACCTCTCTTTGCTCTGTACACTGTACTAATATTTCTGATAGTACCCTCTGTGATTGCATCAGCAGTTTTGATAATAGTGTTCACTGAATGACATCAAACTTTTCATTAAGGAAAACTTTTAGCACTTTTTAAAAACAAATTCCTACTTAGTTCTCCCCATTCTATACTTGATTAATGAATAATTTTAACCTAAATACAGGACTTTCCATTCATCATCTAGAGCCATTCATTCATCTTAGTATTGTACTTATAAAAACTTTTGAGGCATTGTAGCTACCTATGAATCCATTCAAACTAGGTCATCAAGATTTTATTTAACTTTTATTTTTAAGGCCTTTAAAATTTTTTGTAATCTTTGGTAAGACAGAAAGACTTCTGATACCAAAGTACAATATGCCTATGTTATAGTCATATCCTATAAATTAGAGAGACCATTAAAATAAAAAATGGGTTTAGTTTGGCAAAATTTATTCTTGGGGAAACAGCATTCACTTGACATGATCAACATTTTCTTTCCTAAGTATTAATAAAACATAATTTAATTATCTACTCAATATTGTTTCCTGGAGTATTTCATAATATGGTTTCCTTCTCCTTGAAAACTGGAATTTGCCATTGTTCAGTCTTTTGGTATCTTGGGTTATAATTTGAATGGATGCCCTCTTTTGCTCTTTTGGGTTTTGAAGGCAGATGAGATCACAGTGGAGAGCACTGACTCTAAACACAGACTGCCTGGGTGTGTAACCAAGCCTGTGGTTTTCTAGCTATTACACCTGGGCCAAGTCACTGAAGTTCTCCATGTTCATTTCATCACATGTGTGATAGGGATAGTATTAGTAGTACCTTCATATAACTGTTGCAAGGATTAAATGAGTTAATATTTGTAAAACACTCAAAGTAGTGACTGACACATAATGTCTTAGTCTGTTTGTGCTGCTATAACAAAATAGCAGAGACTAGGTAATGTAGAAACAGTAGAAATTTATTTCTCGTGGTTTTAGAGGCTAGAAAGCCCATGATCAAGGCACCAGCAAGTTCAGTGTCTGGTGAGGGCTGTTCTCTGCTTCCAAGAGGACACCTTGGTGCTGCCTCTTCCAGAGAAGATGAACGCTGTGTTCTCACATGGCAGAAGGGACAGAAGGGCAAAAGGGAGGGAGGCAGCTTCATAGCACCTCTTTTAGAAGGGTGCTAATCAATTCATGAGGGCTCCATCCTTGTGACTGAATCACCTCCTAAAGAACCACCTCTTCACACTATTACATTGGCAGTTAGGTTTCAACGTAAAAATTTTGGGGGACACATTCAGACCCTGGCACATAATAACCACTCAAAGGGTGTTAGCTGTATTATTGTTCTCAGGTCTCTTACCTTTTTATGTTTTCTCAAGGGTTGTCTCTTCACTTTGAAATTTAACTAATCTATAATAGAGAAAATATTAAGTTGGAGATTTATGCTTTTTATTCTGATTCTGGTTACCTTCACTATATCAGCCTCCCCTTCTCCGAATTAGTCCATTTCTTTCCCCTTAATTTTTTTTAAAAAATGTTTTTATTATCCTTGAATCTATTATTTTTATAGGAGTTGACTTATAGGAATATGTGTCTAACATTGGTATTATATTGGAGGGATTTATTGCATGTTTGTTTGTGTTGTTCTTTTCTCCTTAGCTCTGGATCCTAAACTCTTCAGGTTCAGAGAGAATGTCTTGTCAGACCCCTCAATAACTTTCTTATTTCAATACAAATATATTTAGTAGAAACAGTAATTCAAGAGCATTTTTATATTATGTTTCAATATTTTAATGCCAAAATGACATAATGTACATTTAGTACATTTGTATTGACCTCACACACTTAATTTCAAGTCTCCATATACCTGAAAGGCAATGAACATCACCTATCTCCATAAACAGCATAGGTTTAGAGAGCCTGGTTCAAAGTCAGTGAGTGGTTCTGTCTCGGCTCTAGGTAAGGATTTAGTGTGGACATCCCCTCTTTTGTACCCTATTTCACTTAGGTTCACATTTGGGCGCAGTGTAAGCTGTTGCACTATTTCACTAACTACTTTATATCATATTCTGCCTTATATGTGATAATGCTACAGTATAAAACATGACTATTCATAAACAAGATTAAGAATAACACATCAATATATACAGCATTTAAAAAAATTGAGAGATAGAAGCATAGGACAGAAAGAGTCATTTTTTAAAGTTTTAAAATATCTCATTTCTTTTAAGAAGTGTCTTATAAGAAATTCAGGGCTTATTAAGTCCATTCAGTGTCTTTTAAGTCTGTTTTTGCTGCTATAACAAAATACCTTAGACTGGGTCATTAACAAGCAATAGAGATTTATTGTTTACAGTTCTGGAGACTGAGAAGTCCAAAATCAAGGTGCCAGCAGGTTCTGTGTCTGGTGAGAGTGTCTTTTAAGTCTGTTTTTGCTGCTATAACAAAATACCTTAGACTGGGTCATTAACAAGCGATAGAGATTTATTGTTTACAGTTCTGGAGACTGAGAAGTCCAAAATCAAGGTGCCAGCAGGTTCTGTGTCTGGTGAGAAGGGGAGGGGGAAACATAAACATTCGGAGCATAGTAAGAGGTAAGCAGTAAACAGAGAAATGAAGTGGCTTCTCTAAGTTATATAGTCAGTAAGATGTTGAGCCAGAATGTGTGAGGACAGACTCCTTTAGTGTGTTCATACTTCATAGTCAATGATGTAGACTGTCAAGTTTTTGTGATGTGTCTAAATAGGTTGTATGTGCCCAGGGGCCAGGACAGTGAAGAGTATGGACCTGTCTAAGGTTGCTGCTTTCAACATTCACTCACAGAGGAACACAGAGCTTGGTTTCAAGGAAGGATTAACTAGAAGAAAATCCTGTTGTACCTTCACTTCCTGCCTCCCATCCCTTCTAAGTAGCTCAATACCTACACTTGGCTGCCCTTCTTTCAACTTCTCTAAGTTCAGAGCAAGTAGGCAGGACTTATTCTACATGTCTAAAGAACAATCAAATAAGATGATCTTAAACACATGTATAATTTTTGTACATTTCAAGCCAAATAATGTATGCAACATTTCCCCATGTTTCGGTATGTAATTCTTACAATTTGGAATTATTTTTCATAATTTCTGCATCCATACTTTAATAGTTCTAGAAATCCACCATATTTTTCTTTTGTAAAATCTTGCTTTTGAAAATATATGCCATAAAAAATGAATCAGACTATTCAGACACTTTGTCAATGAAAAGCTAAATGAGTACCCTAAATGTGTGTGGCTGCACATCATTGGTTTTATAGTCTAAAAGACTTCATGTGTTATTTGGAATATGTAACAACATGATCCTTCTTGAAAAATAAACTAAACTTTGCCCTGAATTCCTCACAGTGTTAATAGGAGTTGCACATGAGTAAATCAAAACAGAATTTGTGCCCCCTGGCACAACAGAGCATATGCATGTATTTGCTCTTCAATTCAATAAAGATTCTAGAGAGCAAAACTCGTACCATACAAAATAGAAATGAACTTAAATGCAGGGCTAATGGGTTTGGTTCTTCAATAAAATAAAACTATAATAGCTATCTCACTTTATATTTTAAATGAATAGAAATTAAGACAGGCTTTGGATGTTAGATCTTGGTAAATTAGTAAGTATAGATAATTTGCAAAAACAATGGCACTGCATTTTCTATACAAATAAAGTGGCCTTTTTATAATGATACTCATTTCAACCTATGTTTTAGTGGACATCTATTCATTGTTTCATTCAGCCATGTAACAAATCCTTATAGAGCTCCTATTATATGAAATGTATAGTGCTACTTAGTTACTCTGAGGGATCTAAAATAAACTAGACAGGAATTCTGTTCCAACGAAATTAAAAGTCCAGTAACATTTTTGGAGGTACATCAAGAAATAAATAGCAAGGTACAATAAATGGCCAGATAACTTGTGGTCACTAACACAATTATATAATTGAGTTTGTGAGTGCCAATTTTATTTTCAGAAATCTTTCCAATAGTTGGGTTATTGTTAATGCATTGTATTTGTAAATATGTCTACATTTTTGAAATTTTTTCTCTTAAATTTCTCTCATATGTAAGAATGTGGTTCAGAAGCTTAAAAATGCCTAAGATCAGATGGAAAATTTTTAAAATGTTGAAAGTAATTTTAGATATTTTTGAGGCAAAGAGATGTAAGAATGACTACAATGTATGAACCTGAACTTACTAATAGGCAGAACAGTAAGGTGAGAAATATCTGAATGTATATAATGTTCAACTCTGGGAGAATATTGTATCATATTTTTATACTTTTATATACAAATTTCTTATCTTCACTCAATTTCTACTTTATTTGTGAAAATTATATTTTAGGCTACAAACCACCATTTTAAAAACATGTAATAAAGAATTAAAATTTGAACTTTACTTCTGTGCTATAAAATGTTAAGATAATCACTCATAAACAAAGAACTGAGCATTCAGTTTGTTGGAATCTTGTCAATGATATGTATTTATACCTAGTTGAGGGATTAGTTTCTACCTAAGACTAACTTTTAAAAGGACCTCGTGATAACACAATCAATAATCATATTTAGTGATGGTCTATTTTACGGTTGGCATAAAGATGTATAAAGAAGTATTAAAATAGGGTCTCTACCAAGTTAAAAATAATCTGTTTTGTATGATGACAAATAACACAAGCAAAGTAACTCATATCAAGAGATTAAATTTCTGGTTCAGAATAACAAATTGAATTGTCATGTCAGAACAGACATTTTGGTTTAAAACAGTTTTTATGACAACATCTGCATTTAGAGATGTAGTGTCTCAGACAGAATTTTGAGTTTAGTTGGAATAGGGCATCGTTGTGGTAGAAAACCAAGGGAAGACATCCAAGAAATTTTTTTCTCCCTACCTCTTTTTTGGATGTCTTCCCTTGGTTTTCCACCAGAAGAATGCTATATGAGTGCTTTAAAAAGTTCATCAAAAGATTTGTATTATCTTTCAATTCTATTTTCCACAAACTTTTTGAGGTACCTTCATACTAGTTTCCTATTGCTACTGTACCAAATTACCACAAACTTCGTGACTTAACAACTGAAATTTATTATTTTGCACTTATGAAGCCAGAAGCACAAAATGGGACTCAGTGAGCTAAAATCAAGTTATTATCTGGGCTATGCTCTTCCTGGAAGTTCTAGGGAGAATCTGTTTCCTGCCTTTTCCAGCATCTAGAGGTAGCCTGCATTCTTTGGCTCCTTGCCCCTCCCTCCATCTTCAAGCAGTGTAGCATCTTCAGATCTCTCTCTGACTCTAACTCTTCTGCCTTTCTTCCACATTTAAGAACCCTTGTGATTACACTGGGCCCACTCACTTATTACAGGATAATCTCCTTATTTTAAAGTCAGCAACCTTTTTTTTGTCTTTTTTCGTGACCGGCAATGGATCGCAACCCTCAGTGTCACGCTTGTACCGGACCGGGACCGGCAACGGTATCGCAACCCTCGGTGTTGCGCCTGCACCTCACTCAGCCAGTGAGCGGCTGGTCTGTATGTGGGATCCGAACCCTCGGCGCTCCGCCGCCGCGCTCCCAAGCAGCGCACTGTAGCAGTGTGCCACCAGGCCAGCCCCTAAAGTCAGCAACCTTTAAAATAAAGGGATTATCCTTATTTCCCCGTAATTCCTCCTTACCATGCATCATAACATAATCACGGTTCCAGGCATTAGGATGTGGACATCTTTGAGGGACATCAGTCCGCCTACCACGAATGACACTAAGTTTTTAAAGAAAGTGTGAATTCATTGGCCCTGTGTAACATTCCTCGAGCTATTCTGGTTGTAGATTGCTTTCCCAATGGTACTAGCACCTCCCCTCTGGTTATAAACGGCACTGTTGATCTTACAGACACGAGTATGCTATTGTTTGCCACTGTTATGTATCATAGTTAGATGAATTCAAACTGTTAACTTATCTGGCCTTCATTTGGCAGAGGTGCTCTTGATACTTTCTCAATTCAGCCTAAACTTACGCAAGGATTTTAGAGCTTAAAGGAATCTTTGAGGTCATCTATTACAAGCCCTTCATTTTACAAATAAAGAATTGCCAAACCTCAGTGTTGGTCAGCATAAGGTCTATAACTAAGAACTCAGAACCAGCTCTTAAGCCAATGTGTGTTCTGTACTACAGATCTGTCTTAATAAAGAAGCAGAGAATAAGAAGAAGAGAGAAGATCTGGAAGGCAGTCTCAGAAGTCTGCAGCCATTGTTGATACACTCAGACAGTTAGAGGTATGAAGAAATGACAGGATGTTCCCACCACTTTGGTACCCAGAGTATAATTCACATAGCTCATTGAGGCTGTTTGTATAAATACCAGAGGCCAGCCCTTTAGGCAAGCTTCTTCTCATTCTATTAGGTACATTTAGGCTAAGAATTTTTTTTTCCAGCAAATGTTTTCTGCTGTTCAATGTGGGGATGTAGATATTCTTATTTTAATGAAGACAGAAAATTATTTTAGGTCTGAAGTATTGTTGGGTAGAGACAGGATCAATCCCTGAAAACAATGAAGCAGAAATGAGACTGGGATTATGAAGACAGGATTGTCTGAAGCCCTATACACAATCTGCTAAGGAAATTAGAAAGTCATGAAGGCAATTCCTATGAACAAGTCATGATGTACAAACATATCCATATCCTCATCGGTTTCTAAGCTATTAGAACAGTTCTTAAGCCTCACAGTTCCATCAAACCCAGTCTGAGGTTATCCTGGTGGGGGTGGTTGGGTGGGGACTGGGAGAAAGTACTGACATTTCTGTGGGACACATTCTGCATTGCAAAAGCAACGAGCATAAAAATAAAAATTCAGACATTAGAACTCAAAATTAAGGATAGATTCTTTGGGTTTAAATTAAAAAATAAATTATAACAGGTTTTATATCAGAAGAATGCCTAATGACCAGAAAAATTTTTCCAAAATAGAGTCAGAACTGTTGATCAGACAAAAAGTGATATGAATACAAACACATGTGGTTAATCTTAGTCACTTTAGTAATATCTGGCATTATAAGGGAGGACAGATTCCTTTTCTACATTTTGCACATAATCCATTATGTAGAAAAGCAGATCTAAGCCCAGGGTTGTGTTACCAAGGGAGGTTGGGTACTCTCCCCTTGGGGTCATAAATATAGTTTTCCATCTGCCTGAAACTGTTTAGGTGAAACATGCCTGAAGTCAGGGGCTGGATCAGATGATCTCTGGGGGTCTTTTCCAGCCTTTTGAGTCTTTGAGAGAAATTTCTAATCAGCATGTTAATGAGTACTTTAAATTTGTATTCTGGTTTCCTTGAAGATAATTACCAGAAATACTAAGTGGAGAACAGATTTCTACATGCCTTTTTAAAAGAAGAAAGGGAGAGAAAAAGATTCTGTTTCAAAAGGAAAAAAGAAGTAATACAATGTGACCCACTTGATGTCAAAGAAGGCAATTACCTGGAAAGGTAGTATGGTTCAGTGGTCGTGGAAACATCTCGGAGAAAGTCCGAGGCTATGGGATCTATTCCCCTTTCTCATGATGTCTTGCTGTGTGACCCAGGACCAGTCACCTGACCTTAGTTTCCTCATCTGAAAACACAAGAGCCCAGGAGTTGTGCTTGATTACCTGACTAATACCAACCTGCAGAAAGTGATAGAGTTTCATTTGGGGCCTCGTCACTGCTGCAGCAATGACAGTTGGGAATCATATGAATTAGGTTTAGCTCTTGCGCTTCATTAACTGACAAAAAAGAGTCTGAACAACATGGATGGTAAAGTAAACTGAAAACTCCTTAAGAAATCTTACTTTTAGATACTCTATAAATATAGCAAAGATTTACTTTGATTTCTGCATTATGTAAAATCAATTGTGATATTATCCTATGTGGTCAATTAACCTATTCACTCCAAAATTGGCCCTAGAAGAAAAGGAATGGGAAAAATACATATCAGGCAAATATCTTTTCTTTCTATACTTAGTTTTCAGTTGGTGGGGCTTTTTATTAATATTGATGTATAGCTGTATTATAAATAGCAACAGAAGCATATCAGTCCAAATTATTTTCTCCCTCTGCCTTTTTCTTTACCAGTAATAACATAAGTTTAATTTGAATTCTCATATGTTTCTTAGCAAAAACAAATGTGATTTACCCTGGGTGACTAAGATGGCAGGTTTCCAGACCTGGCACATAGGGT
The DNA here is from genome assembly GCF_000696425.1 of Galeopterus variegatus. NCBI lineage: Eukaryota > Metazoa > Chordata > Mammalia > Dermoptera > Cynocephalidae > Galeopterus > Galeopterus variegatus. The sequence goes on from NW_007726886.1 coordinate 80,792, forward strand.
GAAATGCTTAGCTCCATGCTATTTTCAAAACGCATTTTTTTTTCTACCAGAAATCACTGCTTGTTTTAATAAACATGCCCTAAACTAGAAATCAAACTAGGAAGGAATTAAACTTATGCATAAAATAATGTATGCTAAAATCAGCTAAAAATTATGTTTCCTGACACACTCTTTAGAGGAGGCACACAACAAATTATTTTTAAAAAAGAAACTAAGAAGATATAAAAATGAATTGACATTATGTTTGTGACAAGTTTGGAAAACTGAAATATCTAACTACTAAAAACTATTATCTCTATTTTAAAAACACTACATAATACAATTAAAGTGAAAGACCAAAACAAATTCTGGAAAAGTAGTTGGTATTTTGCTTTGATACTCAGCCTTTTGTTTGTGAACATTAAAGAGAGGCAGTGATATCATAGAAAATACTGCTCTACATGAGGGTTGGGGAATCATAAATTCTGGTTTCAACTCTGCTATTCAGCTTTTAGATGGCATTAGACTTTAGTCTCACCATCTGTACAGTATGGATAATCATATTTTGCTAACTCACAGGTGTGTTGTAAAGAGTAGACAATAAAAAGTAACTCTGAACATCCCACCATACTCAGAGACAAGACAATAAGGAAAACAAATGGTTAAGAGATTCAAAGTATATGAGTTAAACTTTCTAATAAAACTCTATGAAACTCACATTTAACCAGAAAACAGAAACAATTTCCAGCAATATTTACCTATCAAAATTTTCATAAGATTTCATTTTATCCACATTACAAAGTCCATGAGGGAAAGCAAAGGAGAAAAACATATCCTGACCCTGTGGGGTGTTTTGGTATCTCTCACATGAGGGATCAGCTAATGGTAGATTCTCACTGTAAGTTTATGCAGTATTTAATATTGAATTACACCTTTAATTCAAGGATTGAGCAGTATACTTTACTTGAAGTACAGGGACTAGGGAAACAATAAGGAGTTCAAGCCTCTTTTCTCTAGGCACTGATGTTTATTAACGTTGAGATGGGTGAAATGCCCAGCAAGGCTTTGTGTCTGTTCCTGTTACTGAAACCCCAAAGGTCCATTTGCTTGTCGCTCAGTAGCCAATAATTGAGAGAAAAGTGTTTGTGTAAGGAAAGGTAACCTTTAATTAGGAAGCTGGCAGCCTGGGGAAATGGTGAACTTATGTCTCAAAGACCATCTCCACTTTTTCCAGACTTGCCAAAGGGTTTTACGAGGATCCTTTGATAGGTGGTAGGGGGCTGATTCATGGTGATCATCCTCCGTGAAGTCAAGTCATGGATTCAGTTCCTGTTAACCTCAACTTGCCAAAGGGTTTTACGAGGATCCTTTGATAGGTGGTAGGGGGCTGATTCATGGTGATCCTCCGTGAAGTCAAGTCATGGATTCAGTTCCTGTTAACCTCGAAAATATCTAGTTAGTAAACTGGTAAAGAATGGCCATCTGGGTTAATAATTTCTTCTTTAATTGTTCTATATACAATGTGAGCAAAAGTCATTATATTCTAGCAATTATGTGAACAAGAATCATAGTATCCTTTTTTTTTTATTTTGTCAATATACAATGTAGTTAGTTATTTTGTCCCATCACCGAAACCTCCCTCCCTCCTCCCTCTCCCCCCTCCCACCCAGGTGTGTCCCCTCCATTTTCTTGTTGTAAGAACTTCAAAAAAAAAAAA
>NW_007726886.1:83329-133292 GCF_000696425.1 Galeopterus variegatus
CTGATTCCAGCTCTTGGCTATTGTGAAGAGTGCTGCAATGAACATTGGGAAACAGGTATACCTTCGACTTGATGATTTCCATTCCTTTGGATATATTCCCAGCAGTGGGATAGCTGGGTCATAGTATTCTGATGTCCAGCTGCAAGCAATGCAGTTTGGGTTACAAAAGTAAGAAAAAAAAAAACTTTTTAAGTTAGAAGTTTACCAAAATGGAATCACTTCTGTTCAGGCTGTTACGTTCCTAGTAAATTTTGAATTCCAAGGATAACAAATCTATATGCCTAATTTGGGTAGATATCCATCCCAGTGATTCAGATACATTTAGAAAATAAAGTTCAGAGTGCAGATATGGTTACTAAACAACCACTTTTAATTATTAATGGGTTATTCCCAGATATGGGGAAAATCATGGTAAATCAAGAAATCATCCCAGTTGTTGACTTGTAAAAGCGTATCACCAAGTGTTACTAATCCTTTGGCATATGGGAGAGGGATAACATGCTCACTTTCTTCTCTGATTGTTTAAGAGAACATTTCGTACCATGAACTGCCTGATAAACACCTTTTTGTCTAACCCCATTACCCTCCATGGAAGAAAATCAGAGTTTAAAATACAGAGTTGGAAAATTGTGGGTTTCCAAATTCCTTTCTTTGTATGACTTTCTGGAAGGACTTTTGCTCTCAACATACCACTTTCTTTTACCAACCTCGCTTAGCTTCTTCCTTTTGTGAAATTTGAGCTTCTTATAAGAAAAATAAAACAAAAAACACAAATAAGTAAGCTAAATCACCCTGGTTTAGTGTTAGGAAAGTCAGAAGGGAAGAGAATTTCAAGGATGGGTAGTCAAAACTGTTAAAATCATGCACCATCGATGAAAAGTATGAAGCAGAAAAAAGTCCATTTTATTTGTGATTATCATTGGTGACATTCAGAAATGCAGTTTCAATAGTGCAGGGACAGAAGGTCAAAACATATCGAGTTGAAGAGCCAGTGTTAGTGACAAAGGAAGTGGAGGCAGCAAGTGTATGAGGGTACTTCAAAAAGTTCATGGAAATAAAATTAAATGATGGTACTAATCTTTCTGTGAACTTTTTGAAGTACCCTTGTAGAATCCGCTTTGAAATTGTGGAGGGAAATGAAAGGTGGTAGATTGTTTCCAAGATATGTGAAATACAATCTCGCCGTTATGCCTCATGACAGCTCATGGTGTGTGTAGCTCCAGAAACTCTCTTTTATTTAGTGGATCCCAGCATGCATAGCTTATGGAGAAAGGTGAGACACCTTGTTAGGTTTTGTCCAGGGCTCTCTTTAATTCACACGCTATCAATCTTAAATGAGTTCTCGGGAGTACCTTTACCCTTTATCATGTACAGCTTTTCTCTTTTTCATCCTTCTTATTCTTTTCACCCTCAAAGGACCAAGGTCAACAGAGAACCTTGCAGCCCAGGCAACTAATACTGTCGTTTTGGAGTTTAATCCTGTCCTCAGTTAGGAATAGTTTAGAGCATCTCATTTCTTTTGAGTGCAACATCTAAAAGACGAACATCTCTCTGTTAATACCGATTACCTTAAAGGAAGTGAACAAAAGAACAGGAAATTTATATTGCCCCTCGGGTATATTTATAACAACATGAAAACTCTCAGTGGAGACATACGGATGACAGATAGTAGCACCATTATTTATCAAACTGATCTAAAGCCTACCTACATCATAGTCACCTGGGGTGCTTATCTATGTACACAAATTTTTCAGGCAAAGATAGAAAAAAAAAGTTTATCCTTGGAAAGGGAAAGGAAGGTCTTTGCCTCTGAGATGTAAGCAAAGGAAAAGAGGCTGAATGAGCTTTATGGAAAAGTAGACAGGTGAGTACCTAAGTAGCTTACTTATAACACCTTGATTCTCCAAGTAAAGAAGCAAAGTCATTGATTGAGAAAGAAGTAAAGTGGTGGAACTGTGAGTTGATAAAAAACAGAAAAGTTTTAGAACAGTCATTGTGCTGAATTCTCTAGGAATCAACAATATTTTGTTGTTTATTAGACACATTTTTTTCTTAATATTTTAATAGCTGTGGTATTACCACTGCTGGCTAAATCCTGATGCAATTGCTATTTCCAGCACATCATAATGTGATTTAAGTTGAGTTATATGTATTGCTGAAAATGTCATCAAAAAGATTACTCTGTGACTCAGCATTGAAACAGTAAGTTATTTTATACTCAGAAAGGCATGGAAACAGAGCAGTGGTGCATGAATTTGATATTAACAAAGAAAATATTCATCAGAGGAGGAATAAACACAATTCCATAATTTCTGGCACAGAACAACCAAAGCTTTAACGGGGTCCACATATATTCATATATTTACTTCTGAGATACTTTTTAAAAGATAGGCTATAACATACCAAGTGCAACTGAAGGCAAAAGAAATTGTTGTATACCTCAGAATAGATTATTGATCTTTCAAAGCAGTGAAAAGCTAGTGTGATTTATTCGGCTGTAGCACAGGATTATCTTTAAATTGTTTGACAGCTATTTGTCAGAAACTTCTAATTGAATAGTAGCATTTTTGCTTTCAGCAACATTTTATTAAGTAGAGAAAAACAATAAATACAAGTTTAGTGAAATAGGATAAGCCCATGCATCTTGGAGCTCTTTGACATGCCTCACAATTATCCTGTCCATACCAAAGGCATTGAAAAGATGAAGATCATGAATGTAGATGAAGAAAGGCACTGCTATACCTGTAAAGCTATGCATAATTGCCAATGGCCAAACATTGCTTCTGTGTTGAATTTTTAATCTCAAAATGCTTCTGAAGACTATTCCCCCAAAATGTTACTCTGTATTTCCACACACATGCATACATGCACACACACATAAACACACACACACAAATGGATAGCTAATAGCAGAGCTGATGATCTTGCTATACATTATCTGAAATAGACACCCTCCCTTCTTAACAAGTGTCAATATTTCACTTTTTGATTTTAGTTAGTTAGTAGACGTGAATCAGCTGTGTTTAAAAATAAGCTTACCAAAAACTATATAGTTGGCATTGCTGTCAGTACTAGAGTAGACAACTGCAACTTCACAGTTTTCAACCAATCAACTATTTAAGGACCATTTCAGGAAGAGCATAAATCCTTGTTGTTGAAAGAAAACTATCTATTGACACTTTCTGCAAGATTGATAAAGTGCCAGTTATCAAAACCTATAGAATGGGGCTCAGAGTTTAGATGAAAATCTTGAAGAAAACAGTAAAGTCATAAGAAATAACCGAGCATCAACAACCCATAGCAACACAGACAATAATAATTGGTGAGAAAACATGTTCATTGATTAATGAGTCAAAAAGAGATTTAAGAGTGGGACTCTAAATGTGAATATATTGTAGGAATTTCATAACCAATTGAAATTGAGACTTAGAAATGTCATGTAACCTGAACAAGATGATATAGTCTGCTTATGTTTTTCTATACATATTTGCAAAAAATTATATTTAAAGCTTTGATACCTCTAAATAAGTCTGAAAGAGCTCTTTCAATAAGTATAAGTAGCATTTTTAAAAAGGTAAGTTTTAGGAAAGCTTTATGCCATAGCTTAATTGGCAGAATTTTTTCCTTCTCAATAGCACATAAAATAATGGTACTTCTGAAACTGACAGCATCTTAGATTAAATGAAGTACCATAATGGGAATGTTTATACTGTTATGTGCAACTTTTCTTTCTATTCACTCTCTCTGATTTATTCATTTGTGCATCCTTTAATAAGCAGCAACCTTATTCTAGGAATTCTACTAAAAACTAGGGATAAAGAGGTTAATGAGGCACAGTCTTGTGCTTAATGTGTTCACAAGCGAGTTTGGGAGAAAAGAAGAAATAAATAATTATAATTATGAGCACTTTAGTAAAGTTATACATGAATTACCATTATTGGAGCATCTACATGAAATTCACTAGCTCTGCTAGAGATTTTGGGAAAACTTAACGGAAGAGAGATTAGGGATTAAATCATGAATGAGAATTTATTCAGCAAAGAAAAGAACATATTTTGAGCAGAAGGAAAAACATATGGAAAGGCTCAGTGGTGAAGATGTGTCCTGGAATATTTAACAAATAGTGTGAGAATCAGGGTGACAGAAACACAAGTAGCAGAGGGACTTAGAGGTATTACCTGGAACCAGATTTGAAGTATCTTGTTTGCAATAATGAGGAAGTTGTAGTAATGAGAATTACTAAATAATTTTTTCCAGCATTTGAAGCACTTTATTTCATGTTTCTATTATGGTAAATATACATGACATTAAATATATCATTTGTAAGTGTATAGTTTAGTGGCATAAGTACATTCAAGTTATGATGCCAACATTTGAGTTTTGAGAAGATAATTTTAGTGCAAGGCCACTAAATAAAAGATGAATCGAATAGTTCGATTGAGTTATAATAGGTCCAAAATTAGAACTGGAGACTAGCAGATAGAGACAATTAGGATAAAGCTTGCAGGAGGAGGATTATTTGGAGGGAATACAAATGAGTTTCACTGTAGACATGTTATGTATGATATATTTATGAGACATTTGTGTGTGAAGCCCTCTACTACACAACTGAAAATAGGAGGGTACTTCAAAAAGTTTGTGGAAAAAACAGAATTGAAAGATAATATGAATATTGCCATGAACTTCTTGAAGTACCCTTACATAGTTTGAAGCTCAGGGAAGATGAGGAGCTAGAGTCATTAGCCTTACTGAAGTGACCTCTTTTAAGGAACATGCAAGAAAGTAACGAAAATGGAATCAAAGATGGAACCTTGATGAAGATCAGTCATTTAGGAGTTCACTAAGAGCATGGAGTCAGCAAAAAACACCATTAATGAATAAGCAGAGATAAAAACGAAGAGAGATAGATGTTGTAAACATCAAATAAGGGAAGTATTTCAAGTGGAAAGAGCATCTAAAAATATCAAATATTAATACCTAAATAGGAAGAAAACTTTAAATGTAGTTCGTTGGACTTGATAACTAGGAGGTCATTTGTTGTCCTAGTAATGGTGATTCTATAGGATTGTAGGGGATGAGTTTATGGGCAGAAGTGAATTATAGTGGGTTGAAGCTCAATAGTAGAAAACATAAACATAAGAATATGAAAGAATAAGATTAATGATAGGTAATATTTTTGGAACACTTACACTGTGTTGGGCATTGTGTCAAGTGTTTTGTGGTATTATTTCATTTTATTTCCCTACCAACTTTGCACAGTAGGTATCAACATTTTATAGAATAGGAAACTGAGACTTACAAAAATTATATAACCTGCTCAAGGACACATATCCTTCTACATCCTTCTGTAAGTGCTCCAGCCAGGTTTTTACCACTCTATATACCATTGAAAAGGAGTAAATGAAAATTCAGGATATGAACAAAAGTAAGTATAGAGTATTATTTCAAGAAGGTTGACCAAATAGAGGAAAAGAGGGAAGGAAGATAAATCAGTAAATGGAGGGAGTAATACTGAGGTAAGGATTTGTTGTTTGCATGGGGTCAAGGGCAGAATGTTTTTGTGATTGAGGAAGACTTGAACTATTTTAATTGGGTAAGTAAAAGAGAGTTTCCATAATGCAAAAGAGAAAGAGGACAATTAGCAGAATGAAATCTCAAAGAAGGAAATAGAATAAAATTTCCAGTTCTTGGGTCAAAGGTTTACTCTCCAAGAAAAGAAGAAATCTGATCTGAGACAGAGAAAGAGAAAAGTCTGGTGGCATTGCATGTAATGACCCTGGTAGAGAACGTATGAAACTTTTGACTAATGTGCATCTTTTCCAAAAGTGTGGGATATGGTTGCAGATTTGAAAAGTATAGTAAACATTTGGAACAAATGTGTCAAGGAATTGGAAAAGAAGTTAATTATAATAGCAAGCACTTTAATGGTGCAGTTTAAAGTAGAAAGCATAACTGTATGAATGCCAATGTAATTTTATTCATTTTTACCAGGTGTGAGACATTGATAATAAAAGAGGATTCAAGGTGGTGTTTGTATTGATCCATGGATAAAGAGTAGTTCTGAGGGAGTAGTAGAAAGATGGGGAAGGGGAAAAAATTCAGGAAAATGTTGACATTGCCATTATGGTGAAATCAGCACAGAGCTGCTAAATAAGGTAGGGTCAATTATTGAATTGCTAGTTGATGTCAAAGAAGAAGTGTAGTGTAGAGAAAGAGATTGAGAAGTGTGAAGTTATGGTTGGTAGTGAGCAGAATACCAGAATTTCGTTTTTTAAGCTTTCAGGGGCACTCCTGGGATTTGGCTAGCTCGAGTGCTCCATCTTGAAAGAGTTTTGCCTAAGGAGGAATGATAAATGTCCAAATTAAAATCATGCCTGATAAAGTAAATAGGGATTTTAAATAATTTGAAATTTTACTCTTGGCTGAGTAATTTTGTCCAGCATATCATTCCACAGTGGTCTATTTGCTTAAAATTAAATACACAGAACTGGATAACGTATAAAGAAAACAAAATTTATTTGCTTATAGTATCTTGTTTTTTTTTTTTTTTTCCTAAAGATGACCGGTGAGGGGATCTTAACCCTTGACTTGGTGTTGTCAGCACCACGCTCACCNTTCCAGCATATCATTCCACAGTGGTCTATTTGCTTAAAATAAAATACACAGAACTGGATAACTTATAAAGAAAACAAAATTTATTTGCTTATAGTATCTTTTTTTTTTTTTTTTTTTTCCTAAAGATGACCGGTGAGGGGGTCTTAACCCTTGACTTGGTGTTGTCAGCACCACGCTCACCCAGTGAGCAAACCGGCCATCCCTATATGGGATCCGAACCCGCGGCCTTGGTGTTATGCGCACTGCACTCTCCCGAGTGAGCCACAGGCTGGCCCCTATTTGCTTACAGTATCTGAGGCTGGGAAGTCCAAAGTCCATCTGGTGGTGGTGACAGTGACCCAGGGGTCTCACATTGCAAGATGGTGTAAGCAGAGAGAGCAAGACAGAGAGAAAGACTTTCCTCTGTCTTCTTGTAAAGCCCTCAGAACCACACCCCTGACCACCAGTTTTAATCCATTCACTGCATCATGGTCCTACAATCTAATCACCTCTTCAAGGCTCCACATTTCAACTACCATAATAGAATTTCCCACCCTCATAACAGTCATAGTGGGGACTAAGTTTCTAAAATATGAAACTTAGGGGACACAATTCAAGCTTCAGTGAGTTTTGGGGGTACACAACTCAATCCACTACAAGTGGTTTTGACAGAGAAAAGTAATTCTCAAGAATACAATTCCACTCCAAACAGAAATTCCTATGCCTAATTTTTGAGTTCATTGAAATTAATCATTTTTCTCACCACTCTTTGAAAAAGAACCACTGTTAGTATAGGATTGAGAGCAGATCCTCTTTGACCCCCAGTTCTGCTTAATGTGGATACTGCTGCTATTGTTCTAGAAGCCTGCATTTCCTTCAGGGTTAGATGTTGGATCTATGAGAACATCATTACTCACTTTCTCAAGGGTTAGCTTTTGTATTCATGACCAGTCACTGATAATTAGCAATAATTTTTGAGAACTTTTTTTTACATTTTTGTATCTCTTTATTACTAAGACCATGCTTAAGTATTTGCACAATATCAATTTGCATAATGTACTCTATCAGTATTGATGTGACATTTTATTTCATCTTTTTTATTGTCTTCTTGCTCTCTGCCTTTAATTGCTACATTTTTTTTTTTCTTTCAAAAGAGCTTATTTCAATGACAAAGGCACCCACAGTTGGAGCATAAACACATATCCATGCCTACTGTTACTATTCTAGATAAAGCTCTGGATAATAAAGCAAGGGATTTCTTACACAGTTGCAGCTGGGTCACATTTCTTTGTCTTAATAAAGAAGTATAGAAGGAGGGAAAAGGAAGAATTGGTAAAGGGACATGAAAATCAACTACATTGTATATTGATAAATTAAAAAATAAAATTAAAATAAAAAAACTACCTGAAAACGGTAATTCATATGCAATCAGGTAACCTATATTTTAAAGTTTTCTTCAAAACTAACTTACTTTATGGTAACTAATATGTAGCAATATGGACCTTTACCATGCTTTCTGACCCAGTTCCAAATACTACTTATCATAAAATCTTTCCTGACTTCCCCAAGCAGAGTTTATTATTTCTTGTCTGTGTTCATAGAGAACTTCACTTATATAAGTCATTTATCACATCATCTTGTGTTTTGCAATCAGTTTACAGGTCTGAAACTGTCTTTACAGTTTGACTTGCTTGAGGATTGAGGCTGTCTTATTTTTACAGCAAAAGCAGTAAATGTATGACTCATAATAGAGTCTATGTAATTCAAAACAAGTTTCTAAACATTTTTGTTACAGTTTAAAATATATTGAGAAAAGTGTACAAATCCTAAGCGTACAACTTGATGAATCACAAAGTGTATCCAACTTCACTCATAAAATGATCCCTCAGATCACTCTCAGTCACTTCTCACTCTGAAAGACCCCTCAGACCCACCCTCTCAACCCCTCAGAGTACTATTTCTTTCCCATGCCTAAAAGTAACCACATCCAGATAGATTAGTTTGGTAGTAAGTAGTAAGAAATTAATTTACATAGGTTTTGGATTCTACATATTTTTGAGTAAATGATTTTGTGCCTTTTGTTTTATTATGTAGACATATGAATAAAACACAAACTGATGATAGATTCAAGACCCAGCATAATTCAAAATTAATAAAAATGTCAAGAAGTGCTAATAATACTTATCTAATTTAAACACACAATTAAGATACATGTGATATGCTAAAAAGTTGACAATTATTTCTCTTACTCTTCCAGAAATATAGAAACATATTTTTATTCCTTAACTAACATGCAATTTCTAAGCTAAAAATTTAATGGTTGTTATGGACTGAATGTTTATATCCCCTCCAAAATTTACATATTGAAAACCTATTCTCCAAGGTGATAGTATTTGGAGTTGGGTCCTTTGGGTGGTAATTAGGGTTTGATGAAGTCATCAAGATGTGGTTCTTATAATGCGCCCTTCGGAGAAGAGACATCAGAGACTTTGCTCTCTCTCTCTGGTTCTCTCTCTCCCTCTCTGGCTCTCCCCTCTCGCCCACAAAGAAGAGTTCGTGTTAGCACACAGCAAGAAGGTGGCTGTCTCCAGGCCAGGAAAAGAGCCCTTACCAGATGCCAACCATATTGGCACCCTGATCTTGGACATTCAGCTTCGAAAGCTGTGAGAAAATAAATTTCTCTGTTTAAAGCTACGATATGAACAAAAGTAAGTATAGAGTATTATTTCAAGAAGGTTGACCAAATAGAGGAAAAGAGGGAAGGAAGATAAATCAGTAAATGGAGGGAGTAATACTGAGGTAAGGATTTGTTGTTTGCATGGGGTCAAGGGCAGAATGTTTTTGTGATTGAGGAAGACTTGAACTATTTTAATTGGGTAAGTAAAAGAGAGTTTCCATAATGCAAAAGAGAAAGAGGACAATTAGCAGAATGAAATCTCAAAGAAGGAAATAGAATAAAATTTCCAGTTCTTGGGTCAAAGGTTTACTCTCCAAGAAAAGAAGAAATCTGATCTGAGACAGAGAAAGAGAAAAGTCTGGTGGCATTGCATGTAATGACCCTGGTAGAGAACGTATGAAACTTTTGACTAATGTGCATCTTTTCCAAAAGTGTGGGATATGGTTGCAGATTTGAAAAGTATAGTAAACATTTGGAACAAATGTGTGAATATTGACTTATAATAGGCTTGTAAAGGAATTTAAGCACCCTTAACTGCTTTCAACCTTAGCTTCATGTGCCTAGGGAAAAATACTTGAAACAATAGATCTTGAAGTCATTAACATGAACGTATTTTATAAAAATGAAAGTTACTACCTATTGACCCCAAAAGTGAAGCCAATTAAAATTGACTACTTACATTATTTTTAAATAATTCATTATGGTATTGATCCTCTTCTGTGAAAGAAGAAATTATTTTATGGGCAAGTTACAATTTAGTTTCCTTGGACATTCAACTCTCTTTTATGCCAAGACATTTCATAATTTTTATAACACTTGGTATACAAATTAAGTGGGATTTTATGTACTGAATCCCTAATCTAAATATTCCAGGCTTCTTCTACCAGATGGGAAAAATATTGGGATACCTGTAAAAAGAAATCAATACTGTTTGAAATATTGGAAAGCAAGATTGTTTTAATATTATTTTGTTGGATATTTATGTCTCCTCAGTGAGAATGCTTATAGACTATACTCTTGTTTTACTAGACTTTGTGAGTAAAAAAGAAATACTCCAGAGGCTAATCTACTGAAAAATATGTGAAGTGATTCCACTCTGAGGTAACAGAATCCACTAAAACTCAGCTTCCCCAGCATGAATGGACTGCAAGAGAGGCAGATTTGAGGTTGGATTGGACTCTGAAGAATTATGAAAAACGATTTCTTACTTGTAGTTTTATCACTTCCTATCTATCAGGGCAAGATAGTATCAGTAATTGAAAAATACACTAGTTGAGACTCTGGAGTCTTACTGCCCAAAGGAGACCAGAGCATAAAGCCATGGGGAAGATGGTTATAAATGGGAAGGTCTGCGTTTGCTACTTTTTCCTGCTTTAAAGTTATTGCTGGTAAAAATGACGGATTCTCTTAGATTGTTAAAGAATTTCTCTTATCATTTTTAAACCTTATTATCAGTTTTTTAAAAAAATATTTCTGGACTACTTTTGCTATTTTCCCAGGCATATTTTAAGATTTCTTTATTTTCATTGATTGATGATTTTGATTTTATTCTCTATGTGAAAAACTGAAATACTCGCTATGTCTTTACAACATGTAAAGGTCCACTGCCTTCTTGCACACACACAATCACACCAGTGCATAAGTTTTATTAGGGCAGGAAACTATATAACAGGACTTTATTTAATAGTTACTGGATTTGTAAGGAGATGCTCACATATTCTTGCACAAACAGACCACTTGATTGAAACAATGCTGAAAAACAAATTGATTAAAAACCAATTAGTTATAATTTTGTAGTACACTTTTTAAATTTAATGTCAAAATTAACAGCAATGACCATAATCAATACAATGTGTATGTTGAATCACATACACATTCAACATATTGGATTGAATATTGGATCTATTGGATCTATTATATACCTTAATGGATAACCAATGAGGTAGGGAAAGCTGTTCATGGTATATATCAAACATATGGCTTTAAGCTAATTAGTGTCATATTCCAAGCAGACATTGAAACCTAACAGTAATTTCCAGATTATCCACAACATTCATATTAATGTGTTATCATCTGTCAACATTTTCTTCCTCAGCAGGTTTACTTTCCCCCCACCTTTAGTGGTTTTTTCGTGCCACTCTTTAACTATCTTGGGACTACAAGCCTCCCTTCTCCTCACCACACACCCCCTACAATGATGTCTCAGGCCAGACTCTTTGCTGACACCTGCACTAATAGCAGGGTAGATTATCTACTGTTCTTAATTATCTATCCCACAGCTCACCTCCATTAGCTTGGATAATTGACTATATGCATAACATTCATAAGCAGAACAACATGCTATAGAAAACAATGACAAAAAAAAATGAGTAGATTATATGAGATTAGCTGTGTGGGGGTCAGACATTGGTACAGCATCTGGAGTTCGGGGGAGCATCTGCTTTTCTTTTGTTGGGGAAGTAATTAAGAATTCAGAATGAGACTTTTCAAAGGATAGAAGGAAGTGTGGCTTTTTTTTTTTATTGAAAAGTTACTCAAGAGAAAGGTTCAGAGAGGGAAAGTTATTCTCTCATGAGTGACAGTTCTGGAAGCAGCAAATAATCATGAGAACTGAAGAAAAAAAGATTGCACCCGAGTTACTAATCTGCCTGGGGGACTAGAGAAGGGGAGGACATGAATTCAAGGGAAAGTGGTTATCAACAGAACAATTACGGAAGAACAATATATTTTCTATATTCTTTGACTCAATCCTATAGATTGCCCCTGCAATTTTTAACCTGGTAAGATAGGTAGCTAACCTTATTATATGGTTATCAAGACCAAGTATTGAATAGATTTAGTAATTTCCTCTAGTTGACAAATAATGAGACTGGAATTTAAACCCAGGGAGCATGATGCTTGAGGAGGCACTGTCATCCAGCATAGTATTTGTGTGATTTGGACTATTTCAAAAAGCACAGCTCAAAGTTGGATTGCTTTAAAAGCAAAAACCCCAACAAATGCACATATATGGAATGATTATAAATCTATATTACCTTAAATATGTAAGTGGTGAATATAATATATATTGGGAGAATGAGAATGAAAACAAATTTGTGATTTAGTTGTCAGAGAACTTCTTTAAAAGCTGAGAGCTCAAGAATTCTTAGTTAAAAACAGGATTAAGAAATTGTCCACCTGTAAAATAACAATACCACATTTTTCCTTGCTTTATGTTAGATTAAATAGTGCAAACTTTTTAAATTTCGCATATCTTCAAATGAACTTTCACAATAAGGGTAAAGGCTATTTCTGTACTTATCTATCACGAGCATTTTAGATGAACTACTATGACTGCCTGGCACATTATTATTGAGGTTCTAGAAAAAAAAAAAAGGTGGAATTTTGCTCTCTCCTAGCTCTGATGAGTTGACCTCACAAAAATTAATGTGCAAAAAAGAAAGCGTACTTTGATGTGATTTATTAATTGAGCTTCCATTAGACATAGTTGTTTAAAGCTTTCTTAAAAATTCAAATTTTTTCTTGCTGAGTTCAATGTTTAGTGTTGGTAGAAGTGTTTAAAGCTGAAAGGTTTTCATTTGTGTTTCTGCTGACTTGCACATTTCACACAATAGGCCTTGGTAATATGGGCCTGATCATGGTCAATGCAATTTGCAGTGTTAGCTAATTTTTGAAATTAATAGTGAATTTGAAATTAGTTACAGACTATTTTGGGTTCATTAGTGTCCGGGAAGGGTTTTATGCTTGTTTGTTTGTTTTTAATTGAGTAGAGGGGACAAAAATAAAAAATGCTGCTTTGTCTCATATGCAGATATGAAGTGGTGCATAACGGTGAAAACAGTAGCAACGAAGACAATAGAAGCATATAATTTGACAACAAGAGAACGTATGCATCTATTCTTTTTGCTATATGTACATCCCAAAGCATGAAATTAGAGGGTCAATGTTAAAATAATAAAATGTCAAAAACAAAGAAAATAACACAGATTTTGCAATTTCATGCATATTTACTAAAAGGGGACAAAGTTTTAAGCATTCCGTATAATCAAATAATTTATTAGGTTTGTGAGGTTAACTGCTTACAGCTAAGCAACTTGTAGCTTAATTGCTTCTCATACTACAGTAGAGTTAGAAATGTCTTTCTGGCCCCTATCCCCAAAGCAGGAAACCCAGCCTGAGGCACTGAAAGTGCTACACAGGAAAACAGTAGGTAGCATAATTCAGCCATGTCAAATTAATGTTGCTATCCTGGGAAAATAGATAGCATAATGAAGGAAGAATAAGGACATTTAGGAGAGAGAGTCCTTCAGTAGGACATCCCTTCTGGTTTTTATTTATGTGCAGAAAATAATAATTTGTTGCTCATTAAAAAAAATAATATTTCAGAAATTAATTTTGAGAGACTAAATATACATTATAGATTCATCCACTCATTCTTCTTCTTTTTAAATATCTGGTTACTTCTTTATTGTAGCTATCTAAAGTTTCCAAAAGGGGAAGAGGGGAACATTAGGCATAACCTGAGCAAGGAAATATTAAATCGAGTATATTTTTGTGCGTGGAGTTCATAGTACAAAACTCTTTGTAAGTCAAATCCATGACTGCTCTTTGCTCCTGTGGTTTGAAGTCATCCTCACTCTTAGATGATGGATTATCAGCAGAAAGAAACAGCAGGTTTGTGTTCACAATGATAGATAATGGGTTGAATGAAAAGTGTGTTCCTGAACTTGGTTGAACAGCCAGCCTCATCACATGACATTTAAAAATATACTGGATAAAGAAAAAGAAAATGCCCTTCAGGGAAAATCATTTCCTTTATACATAGATAATCTGTCTTTTCAAGATTTTGTTTTGTATGAGAAGTGGAACTAATGGTATACCGTTGGGAATATGAGAAATCTTCTTTAAACTCAAGAAGAATAGCTGACAACTATGATGTGAGAGTGGAGAAAAGACCCCAGTCTGTCCTCTAACACTGGGCATGGAGTGACGAGCCTAGGATAGGCTCAGTTATACCCACTGTCTGTCACTTACCTGAGCATCTAGTGGCATGGTCGGCACTATCATTTAGTATCATTTTTATAACTCAGAAAGAAAGAATAGGAGCTAAAGGTAATTCATGGCAATGGTTATAAAACGATCTAAAATGATTAACAAAAAAATTTCACTTTTCTGTAAATAAAGAAGTTATATTTTGGCACACTGTGGTGACATGTGTAAAAATGACTTCCTTATTATATTCAACAAAATACACAAAGTCCTGATAAGTGAAAGTTCCTAAGTCCCCATTACAAAAATACTTAAAGGAACAGTTTTCAAACTAAGTTTCATATGATGAATAAAATTTAGAAAATAGTATTTATTTATATATTAAAGTGTTAAAACAATCTTGAACACAAGTGCAGTGATTTTTTTTTTTAAAAAAAAGGACAGAAAAGCCTTTTTATTCTATTATTTGATTTAATCAGCAATAGCAAATGAGATATGACCTGTTCCAGATATTTGGATTTCTTAATGTGTTGTAGCAAATAGATTGTAGTTCATATTGTAATAGATTGGACTCATTGCCTGAGGAGGGGAATCTGCATTATAATTAAAATGTTGCCAAGGGGATTACCACAGAACATTTCTCCAGGTTCTCAAGTTCCTTGAACCAAAGAGTTTATTGTGTTGTATAAACATTTATTTGTTATTACTGAGGCAACTTCTGAAAGTGTTTGATGCTTTATTTCCCTTTCTGAGAGAAGCACTAGTACATTTTTTTTTTTTTTGTCTTTTTTCCGTGTCCGGCAACGGATCGCAACCCTCAGTGTTGCCCCCGTACCGGACCGGGGACCGGCAACGGGATCGCAAGCCTCGGTGTTGCTCCCGCGCCGCGCTCAGCCAGTGAGCGGGAACCGGTCTGTATATGGGATCCGAACCCTCGGACGGGAGCGCTGCCGCGCTTCCCAAGCGGCGCACCATCCCGTGCGCCACCGGGCCGGCCCAGCACTAGTACATTTTATATTATCTGTTCAAATGTGTAGATTGTGGCTAAGAGGAGATTCGTTCTATAGTTCAAGGAAGAACCAAATGCTATAAATGTATGTTACCAGGTTTTTATAAATCTCAGAATATTAGGTATGAACACATTATCTACAAAACTTGCTAGTCAGTTTCAGTGCCTCTGAGGTGGACAGTACTCGTACTGCCCGCAAACAGCCCATTCTATTATCATCCCATCCTTGGGCATCCTGAAACCCGCCCCTCTATTGGGGTCACGTCAACCTACCAGGCAGTCTTCTATAGTAACATCTCAAAGGGCTTCAAGCTGCACATGGTGCACATCTTGCCTGTAAGTCACAAAGCAACACATACCTTTCTTCTGCCTTGAGTGGAATTTGCTCCCAATGTAGCCTCTTAACTCTGCCATCTGGTCTATTTCCTCTGAATTTTAAAGGTATAGTTCTCGTACAAGGTTCTGTGCCTAACAAATTTGAAAGACCAAGTGTTTTCCTTAACATACGTGCTTAGATCAAGAAGAAAGAGCCACCTTTCCCTTTCCCAATGCATGGGTGTGTGTGTGTACACGCAAGCACATGTGTGTGCATTGTGTCTGTGTGTGTCCAGCTGTGGAGGGAGGGTAGATGCTAAAGCACTGCAAAAACTTTCTTTACAATCTCAACCTGGAAATGGGTGATAGGTTGAGGGTTGCAAATCTGGTTTTGCTACTATCTTCTGAGTCCTACATAGATAGTGCACCACTTCCCTTTGGAATGTGGCCACATACACCATCTATTGTTTGTTCTAGACCTTGTGGCAATAGCTGACAATAGGAGTTGTGTTTTTAAATCCTTTTGCATGTATATGTGGGTTTGGATTTTATCCTGAAGGCCATAAAGACTCACTGTATAATTTAAGTAGATGAATGAAATAAATACTATTTGTTTTAGGGAGTTCATTCCAGGAGCAGTGGATTAGAGGAAATGAGACTAATTTTAAAGAGATATGTCAGGGCAGAGTTGCAGTCACCCAAGTAAGTAATCTAGGTATTGCCTGACTTCAAGGGGTACAGTGTGAGGTGGAGGCAGACTTCAGAGACATCAAGGAATTAAAATCTGTATGACTTGGTTACTCATTATATACAAAGAATAAATGAGAGGAGATGTCAGGAAAGATTTCCAGGTTTTTGGCTTAAGTAACAAAACAGAAAGTAGTGCCATTAATTGAGATAAGAGCTACAAGAGGAAGAACAAGTTTGAGTGAAAGATGGGGGTCAAGGATTCTATCAGTTAAGTAGCCAAAATAGGTAAGTGTTTCTATGCACTCACATTAATTCTATGCCATGTAAGTTCTCCTCAACTAATCCTTTCTGCCATTTTTATAAAGATCCAAGTTAAAGACTTTCACAAAGAAGCACAGGAATCAAGTGGCCTCCAATGCAAACTGCAGACAAGATGCTGGTGCTTAGGACAGGAAAACAATTAGCATCGTTTGTGCATTTTTGCAGAAGTGACTAGAGCTCTTTAGATTGCTACATACACACTTTGATCTAGGGATTATAGGCACATAGCTGAAATATTAACTTATTAATACACTATTTTGCTGGAATTGCGGAGACTAACTCAGCTGGGCTCGATAGAGTAAATATTTTTAAATAAACAAATTTTGTTTACCATAGCAATGGCTATTCACATTCAGCTACTTTAAAGTAAAGAAAAGGAAGGAATTTGACTCACTGACTCATGGAGAGTTTTTAGTCTGGAAATCTTTTCTTGTGAATTGAGACTTAAATAGTTTATTTAAACTGTGGCTTAAATATTTTGGAGCTTTCTGAAGCCAAGGGGATTGGCTACTTTTTCTTCATGCTTTCATTATTACATGGTGAACCATAACTATATAGATACAGTTTCAGAGACCCCGCTCCCCAAAAGTCAGTTTGTTAATTATAGAGCTTATGTGTATTAAGCCTGAGATCAGCTAAAAAATAATATTTATTCCTAAATTACCCAGAGTGTCAATGGTAGGTTGTAGAAATGACCCTAATTCTTTGTAGCTACTCCATGCAAGAGGTGGTCTATTCCTCCATTCCTTAAATTTCAGTTGGCTTTGTAACTTGCTATGGCCAATAGAATTTAGCAGAAGTGATATACCAGTTCTGAGCCCAGGCATCAGGAATCCATGTGTGTTTTTTTCCCTTTTCACTCTTGACTAGCATATGAACAAGCCTAAGCTAACCTGCCACATGAAGAGAGAATGCTGTTATCTTTGTTACCCCAGATATCAGCTGAGCAACATGCAGACATGTATACTGTTCTATCCCAGATAGCCAGAACTCAAGCATCACACAGGCTGACTGCACATTCATGCATGAACCCAGTTTAGATCAGCCAAGGCTTGCCCAGATCTGCAGAACCACCTAGCCAGCCTAGGTGGTTCCTAGCTCATGAGCTGAAGGAATGGTTATTTTAACCACTAAATTCTGGTGTGGTTCACAACATAGTAAAATCTAACTGATAGAGGAGCTATTCTTACTTAATTATTACCAAACTTAATTTACCCCAATCTCCTACTTTCTGAGACATTTAGAGTAGGTCTGACTGTATATATCTAAATGACTGATAGCTATATGAGCCAATTATCAGAACAAGTACAAAGTGCCAATTATCATGTAAATAAGACATCTGATTTTCTAGGCAACTCTAGCTTTTACTTGTGTTGTATTTATATTTATTATAAATTATGCAGATATAACAAATTGATTGGGGTATTATTTTCTAACTATAGAATCTTAGAAATGTTATTTGAATATTAAAGACTGTTAGTGGTATCAATATTTTAAAAGAGGAAACAAAAGGCAATTTCCTCTATTGTTTGCCTCATTTTATAACTTATTTCAAAAATAGGGAAGTTAAGCAATTTTCATCCTTATTGCTTTACCATTTTACTGTTAATTAAGCTGTGTGATAAGGTCTTTCATCCTAAAGCTAAGTATATTCAGATTAAGATTCAATAAAAAAAAAATATATATATTAAAAACATTTTTAAAGGAAATGGATCATCAAATAGAAAGTAATAGGACACTATTTACACACATGTTATACTGTCTGTCATTAGTGGTTTAAATTTAGCTCATTTCTATTGGGATCAGCAAAGAGCACACTGTGACTAATTATCTAATCTATACCTCCAGGGTTTTAGCTTCAATAAAAAGTTTTTCTGTAGGTTTTTTTAAAAAAAAAAAAATTGGTGCATTGACTATTAAACACAGTTAGTTATTATATTAATTGATAGAAGTGTCATTTGAAACAATTTCAAAAAGCTATGTTGAGTATTACAATAGATATCCTATCTTTCAAACGAAAACACTCATTCATGATAAAATTGTGAATCGAATTCAACCGAATTCATTGCATCATGATATTATTGGCATTTAATAAAATTATTGTTGAAGCAATAGTATGGGAGCAATGAAGATATTATGATTAATTAGCATGAATACATCTTTAGGCATCTTTCACAGTTTCAAGGCTAAAATGAGCAAAGATAAGATAAGCATAGTATATTTATTCCTTATTATCCATTTAACAAACACATAATTTGTTCTGTGACAGACACAGTTATAAGTGTTTATGAACATTAGCTCATTTAGTCCTCATTAACAACCCTAGAGGTACTATTATTACGTTCATGTCACAAATGCAAAAATTGAAACAAAGAGAGAGAAAAATTAAGACAAGGAAAGGTAAAGAAACTTGACCGAGTTTACATGGCTAATAAGTAACAGAACATGGACTTTAACCCAGAAAGTCTGACTCTATCATTCATATATTAATGACTATTCTATGGAGTATGTTTGCTTCCTGAGTTCATCACACTTACATATTTGGTTTCATACTCCAGAAAAGAGACAAAATTTCTTTTTTCAAGCCATGAGATAATTTCCCCAGTATGGGCTATTTTCAGCTGCTCCATTTCATCATGTATATAAAATTGGATGCACAGTGCTCAGAGTTGAATTTGCCATCTGTAGTAACCTAAAGAGATGCTAGATATTAGATTAAGCCTGGAAAAGTTTTTCAAATATCTGAATATTTTGCCTAGCCAATGCTAAATATAGAAAAGTTCTTGGGTACTTAAGTCGATAATACTGTAATCTATTTACTGTAGTATATTATATTACATATATGCATATATATATATACACAAACTTATTTCGTAGCACTAAAAACATTGCACTAAAATGTTTAGTGCACATTTCATAGCACTAAAAACATTGCAAATACTCAATATTCTAGTTGCCTAAAACTCAATGTGAAGCAACAGATGGAGGGGAAGACTCAGAGAGTCACCAGGGGTGCTTGCTAATTGTCATGTACTACTGTATGCCCCAGCACTGTATGTAAATTGTCAGTTGTATATTAGATTTATCACTGATGTCATCCCTTATCTGCAGGCTATTTTCAGAAGCTAAGTACTCTGCCCAAACTATTAACTACCTCATTTAGCCCAAAGTGGAAAGGGGGCTTTTATGAGTAGAAATGTATAGAGGTGGCAGTCAAATTCATAATTTAGTAATGCATCATGAATCCTTAACTTTCCCACTGAAATATTCTACTTTGTTAACAAATATAGGTTCTCTTTCAAGAGTATGGCTATAAAATATTATCTCCAGGAAATAAAAAATTATTCTAATGTGGCATAGCACAAAGATATTATTTTTCAGTCAGCTTTTAGCTATATTTTTCCTTAGGGCAACATTTAATGCTGTCATTATAAAATATTTTGACAGAACATAATTTCTGTATCCCTAAATGCTGCAAGGGATTTTTTTTTTCTTTAGATAAACTCAACTATACTGTGGAAAAATAAAATTGGCCTATTTTAAATAAAGTTGTGCATAATAGAAGGACATAAAACTATTATCTAGACAAAACAACACAATTTCAGTTGAAACAACATGATTCCTGCAATAATCTATTATGAATATATCTAAATTTTATGTGTTAAAGTAGAAAATGTAGCCAGATGATGGCTCGAAATACAAGCGTAGGCATAATTTAGAAACTGATTACTTTCGAAGTCAAAAGGATAAAATTAAATAGCAAAAAAGGTAGTATTATGAAATATCGAGTGTTCTGGAAACAAGTGTTTGAAGACCCAACTGAGTAAAAGTAAGAGCAATAATGAGGAAATTTGGGTGGAGGGATGCATGTGTGTTCTTCTCTGTGTGGCAAGAACAGCCTTACAGGTCCCTTGTTTTTTCCTATGACTTCTCTCCAGACTTTTATTTTTGAGAACAGAATGAGGAGGAAAAATTGAGAAGCTTGGTTACCTTTAGGAGATTATGCATCACAGATGCTCAGAAAGAAGTTAAAGAGAGTATCAATCAGTTTTTCAGAGCAAAGATGTCTTTTCTGGGACCATCCGTAGGGTACCGACGGATCGACTGTGGCATGTACGAAGGTTCATGAGCTTCAGGTCTGCCAGAACAGGAAATAACAAGTAAATACATTTGCTACGGCATGCTGGAAAGAAAATGAAAAGTAAAGTTGGGTTATTGTCTACATTTCAAGTGAAAAGAAATGATTTTGAAATCGACAATGAGGGAAAAGTAAAAAACAAAGAAATCAACACAAGGGAGGGAAGATCACAAAAGGGGAGACACAAATAGCTGTGATCCAAAGAAATGCAATGTAAAACGTGAATGGTATATTGTTCTTTGCTCAACAAAATGGAAACATTTTTAAAATGGTAAATTAAAATACTAAGTATGGTATAGTGAAGTGGTTCTTAAAGAGTGATCCTGGGGATCCACAATAACTTTTCAGGGAGAGCACATGGTCAAGTCATTTTTGTAATAATACCATGGTGCTATGTGCACTTTTCACTCTCATTCCTTCACAAATGTACTATCAAGTTTTCCAGAAGTTACCTAATGTGTGATGTGCCATCACTCTGGTAATCAGTGGAACATATGCTTATGTGTTTACATGTTTACTAGTTTTAATTTCTAATGCAGTAAATGTAGATAAAGCTAACTCACATAAAGAAAGACTCTCTGGGGTCCTCAATAGGTTTTAGGAGTATACAGGGGTCCTGAGACCAAAAGGTTGGGGGCTGCTGGTGTAGTTGTAATGAGCACATAAACAATCTTTTAGAGAGTGTAAACTACTTAATTTGAATCAGGAACCTTAAAAACAGTCATTTCCTTGACCCGGTACTTTCACTTATAGCAGGCAAACCGAAGTAATCATCAGGACATAGACTGAATATTATTTATAATAAACATCATAACATGAAAATAGCAAAATATTGGATTTATCCAAAAACGGGAAATGTTTTAATAAATGCTACTAAATCCAAAGACCTCAGACTTTCAGGGATTTAAAAAATGGTTTACAAACAGTGGTTTTAAAGTAATTATGCCCTAGTAAAACAATTGTGGTTTATCTGCCTATTGAGGGAGCAGAATTACGTAGTGGTTAGAAGCGTACCCTCCGCAGGTAGGGTGTCTGGGAGCCTGCCACAGCTTAAACACTTGGCTATCATGTGGCATTTTATAGGCAACTTAACTTTTTTAAAGCTCAGACTCTACATCAGCCAATTGCACACTATAATCGTCCTATCAAAGGGGCTGTTGTATTAAATGAGTTGCTACATGTAGTATTTAGCATGAAACTTGGCATACTGATCAATAAATGTTAGCTATTATAACTATCTATGTAAAATATTGAAAACTAAGCTAAAATATTATTCATTTAATAAATGTTTATTAAACACCACAAGTAGAATGCACTGTTTCAGGCACTTGGGTCAGATCTATGTACAGAAGGAACAAACTACCATATTGCAGCACACATTAAACATGGTTCTCTTTGCAGGGTGGGGTTGTAAGTAATTTTTTTTTTTTTCTGGTCAGCATTATCATATTTTCCTGAACTTTCTACAGTATGAGTATTAATTTTAGCAGAAACTAGAAATATACAGTTAACATAAAAGTGGTGAGTATTTTCTGATCTTGGTCATTTTTTCCATTTTTTAAGTTAGAAAAACTTAAATGTGTGAAGAAATTATGTGGTTTATTTTCAAAGGAATTATTATTACCAATAATATAATTTTTAGCCAGACTTCTTAAAATGTAAAACCAGTGGAATTAAAATAATTGTAAAATATCAGGAAAATAAAATTTAGAAATAGGCTTATGCTATACTAAATAAAAGTCATATAGTTAATTAAATAAGCAACATTGTGTTTCAAGCTTTCTGAAAAATGATTTTCAATACTTATAAGATATTAGAAATGTTTATACCCTCTGACAAAGTAATTCTACTTCTAGGAATCTCTGACAAGTAAAGTATAGGAAAAGTCTGAAAACACATAAAAATATATTTATCAAAACTGCCTTCTATCAAAACAAACAAAACAAAACAAAAAACCCAAACAGGAAAAGGTTTAAAAAAAACCCCTAAATATCAAAAAAGAGGGAAAAGTTAAATTAATTGTAGGATAACATTAAACAATCTCATGTAGCTATTAAAAAAAACCAAAAAACCTTTAATAATGCTGAGGAATATTTTTAATGATGGTATAAGAAATGGATCTTCACCATACTCATGTGTTCCCCTGCCTCATATGCTCAGAAAGAGAGCCTGGAAGGAAATGCTGTCAAACATAACAGCAATTTTATTTTCTAATGTTTAAATATACACATGTAGTATTTTTATAATCCAAAGAAATAGGCATAAGAATAAAAATACCATAAATAACGTCATTTATTCTGAAAACTGTGCAGTTTTCTGTTTTTCATGTTAGGACTAGGCAATGATTTCAGATCCTTTTGAAAAAAACAAAAACCAAGATGTCAGCGTTCTAGTTCCCATGACAAAGCTATTATCTGCAATCCCTCTTTCATCCTAGACATCATAGCCAACATATTACCAAGTCCTGTCATAACCTTTAAACATCTTCAAAGAGCTCCCACATTTGTCCTCTCTCCACTCTGTCTTCTTCTGTTTAGCATAAATCCTGTTCCTCAGCCTTTCTCATGTGGTGCACTGCATCAAACCACTCCCCTTGTCATATTCTCACCTTCTCCCATCCGTACCTCCAACTCCTCCTCCACAGAGTTCCCAGGGTGACCTTTCTAAAAGACCTGTCTATTCACGTCCCTGCCCCACTCTCCTGCCTAAGACTCCTGTCTAAGACTCTTGAAAGGTCCTAATTAAATCCAGGATGATGTTCATATAGCAAACAAGGCTGTTTGTAATCTGATCCCTGCCTACTTTCCCAGCTTCAGGTCTTCCCTCCCCTACCTATAGTCTACCAAATTATTTCCTTTCCCAAATATGTGATACCATACCTTCTCACACTTCCATGCCCTTATCTCACTTGTTACCTCTCCTAGAATGTGTGTCGGCACCTATTGAACTTAATTACTGACTCAGTTTTCAAGATTAAAGTAAAAATGCCCTTCTCCATTAATCCTTCTGACACCTTCTAAGAGTAATTTGGGTGTTCTTTATGTTCCCAGAACACCACTGTCCTCATTTATCATTTTCCCTGTAGCATTATGATTGTTTACTTAGCAATCTCCCTTAGAGCACATTTAAGCTTCCTTATCCTCAGAACTTGGAAAGGTATGTGGCACTTTGAAGGTGCTCATAAAATTTCTTGCCTTCATAAACATTTCTTTTTTCAGCTCCATTTCTCTTCTGAGTTCCTCCCTCTGCAAGAAGGACCCTCTGTAATAATACATCAAGATGCATGATTAAAATAAGGGATGTCTCTCTGAATATTCGGTGCTGCTTGGGAGGGGAGAGAATGAATGGAGGCACTACGAGGGGAAGAGGGACTGGAGGCAAGGAGACAGCTGAGATTTCCTGTGGTTTGCTTTAACAAACTAATCTGACTGTCACTTACAAGTAGAGCTATTATACAAGCCAATAATCTAGTATTACTTAAAATATTTCATGATTCTTTAAGCTCATAAAAAAATCATCTGTGGTTAATGCACCTAGGAAATAGTGAATATTGTCTTCTTGGAGAATGACAATGCATATATGTTACACTTTTTACTGTGCAATGGAGATGAGAAAAGCAGCATGAATCATTGCATTCAAAGCAACATGAATGCAATGAGAAGCCCGAAGGGATGGTAGCTCAGCTACTCCTCTGTTAGAAGGAGAAAACTGGGCACTGTCCTGATTCAAAGTTAGCTTCTGTTTTTTATTGTAAAGACAAGGAAGTTTTACAAGAAAAATCAGTTGATTCAATCATCTTAAAAGCACACAAAGACATGGGCAGTGTGACAAAAGTTATCTATGGCTAAGTATAGCTTAAACAATGGAAACTAGTAACATCAGTAAAATCTACAATGCGACTTTCCAAAGTACAATTTGTGAAAAGCTAAGTCGTTCAAACTGTAATCATTATTTAAAATATAACCTCTTCTCAAATGATTACACAAAAGTTACATCCTTATGATTAAATCTAAGTATAATTGTCTCTAAAGTTTCCACCAACAGACAGCTTGCCCTTAGCAAACTTTTTTCACATCTTCCCCTTCAGCAATTCTTAAAATCTCTTGACAGGATTGGTATGACAATCACCTGTTAGTTCTAAAATCATTAAAGTGTACAATCCCATACCTAAGCAGTGATTAGAGTGGATTAGACGGGCTGTTGTCACACTAACTGTGGGCTTTTGCCGCCTGACTGGAGACCACTGCCTCATACATGCGTTATAAAAAACCTATTCTAAATGTCAAATAAGAGTCAAGATTTCTAACCCTCTACACATGTAAGTTTGTAAAAAGTGCCAAGAAATCCTGCAGAAAAGGCACATTTAATTTTGTTTAGCTCAGGATTTCCCCAAATCATTTACCACGTGTTCTTATTCTAATTCATAAATAAATAAATAATATAAATATAGCAAAGCATCAATGAACATTTCAGGGAACTAATGTTCTGTGGTATAGCAAAAAGTGCTTTAGGACTTGAACACAGACAATGCCTTGCAGATTCTCCAAAACTTTCCAGGACATTCTTGGAAAAAGCTTATCCCCCAAATTCCAAGGCTTTATCTTAGAGGGTCAAACACTCCTCTCAAAGAGTTATTGTGAGGATTCAATATTTTTTGTAAAATGCTTATCACTGGCACACAGAAAGGACTCAATAGACCTCAGTTATTATTGTTCCTTGTATTATTATTATTATATCTTACTGTAAACTCTGTTGATAGTCACACCAGTGTAAAATAATTTTATTTTAAATCTTGTTTTATTTTGTAAAATAAAAAACCTTAACTTTTAGTTTTCTTTTAACTGTCATCAAAATTTTTTTGACTGTGATATTTGAATTGCACATTTTGTCTCTAAACAATTTATGTATTGGTTATATTGCAATACTGGAACTTGAAATATTATAATCAAATGGTATTATTTTTATAAATAACAAAATTTATAATTAAAAATGTTGTATCATAAATGGTATTAAGTAAAAAATCACATTATGTGGTTTTAAAACTATATTTTATAAATATAATTTATATAAAAATCAAATCATAGACATGCCAACACAACTTCTAAATAGGAGAATAGTATTTACAGGAAATATGAAGATTTATTATATTCAATTTTAAAAGCACATAATATTTAGAAGAATACACATCTACTTTAGAGGTTTGTGGAATAATAGAAATGAAAGATAATAGGAATCTTTCCAAGAACTTTTTAAAGTGCCCTCCTGGAGAACAGCAAGTCCCTATTGAGTGGTAAAATGACATCATAATCACTTAGCATAAGAAAAAATGAATTAGTAAATATATGGAAATATGTTGGACCTTACTAGTGATTAAAGAAACACAAATTTTTTAAAAATAAGATTTTGGTAAGATGTCAAAAATATAAAATAATTAAAATTTTCTTTGTTCATGAGAATGAGTTGGAATTTTTGACTGATATATTTTAAATTGATAGAATCACCTGGTAAAGCAATTCAGTCTTGTTTTAAAAAATAATAATAAAAAAACTTAGTCTCTTTACCTGATAATCCCAGGCTTCATAAATTCCTTGCTTGAAGAAGAAAAAAAAAATTAATATATATTTATTAAAGATCTTGACTAAAGATGTTTATTTTAGAAAGCTTATACATTTTGCCTTTGTCAAATGACAAAAGAACATCCTGTTTTAACCTATTTTACTCAGTTAATTTGTCATTATTTCAAATTAATATTCAAGTCACTTAGTTTGGCTTTCCTAATAAATTCAGAAATAAAATAATAATTATTTCTTTATTTTATGTGTTTAAAAATAACTACATATATTTCAGCCTGAGGACTACACACTTATGGTCTGAATTTCTTTCTTTCTTTTTTTTTTTTTTATCCTTAGAATTACATTTCCAGACTAGATTGCAAGCTCATTGCCAGACTATTCTTTCTAGCGAACTGAGTTTCTCTCATTTATCCTTAAAACCTTCTGTGCCTAGCCAGGTAGCTGTCATGGAGAAAACATGTAATACATGTTTGCTGACTAATGCATGAAGAAACAACTTCTTAATATGAAGCTCTTCCATTTGGAAACTTTGCTTGCTTTCTATTTTCTTCAAGCATGTATTCTTTGTAATTTAGATTGGTTGTTTCTATTTAAATATATTCAGACCCTTAGGGATTATTTCTACCTAATTTTACTCAGATGGTTCCAATCTTAAAAACAAACACAATCTTTCAAGTCATCTACCGTTACTAATTTTTGGCCATTTTCCATATTTCCTTTTCTTTGTCGTAACTTCTGGGATATTTTATAGCCTAATTTTTTAAAGCTAAGCCAGAGCTTTGATGACAGAATGAAGAGTTGGGAGGGATTTTAGAAGACCCATTAATCCAAATTTATATATGTAATAAAAGGGAGTCAAATAGTTTGCCCACAGTTATGCAAATAACTTACGGCAAAGTCAGGACTGGCACCCAGATCTAGATTGCACTGATTCAGTCTTCTTCCCACTATAATCCTAAATTCTGAGTTTCGTTTTTCTCTGATTTTTTTTTTTTTTTTTTTTTTTTTTTTTTTGTATTGAGGGCATATTATTTGCACAGCCCTGTGAGAGTCACCAGTGTTAAACTAGAGAAAATGGAAAGGTCAGCATTTGATTAGAATGAGCACACCTGGCAGTTAGGAAGATGGAAATGTTCACTCCCTCATGTGTAATACTTCTCAGATCTTTTCAGATCTGTTGTTTTGTGTCTTTAACAAGCTGATTCAGCTTAGTGTTCAACACTGAGTTCCTTTACTATGTTTTAAATTATAGCCTTCCCTTGAGAAACTTGATTAATTCATACTGCTGAAATTATCACCTTCGTGCAAAAGACATATGGTTTCATTCTGTTTCTAGTCTCTCTGGTTTGGAACATATTTTTGAAACAGTAATAGATTTTTTTTTTTTTTTATCTTGGAAGCCTCTTAATGCTTTGACATTAAACATAGGCATTAAAAATTGTAGCAGTGTTAATTGTGAATGGTAATCAGGATGTCACCACTGGGTCCTATTTCGTGGAAGTTAATGTAACTCAATTATGTCTGGTGTCCTTAGAATGGAACTTTAACAATGAGCTATTGTTTTAATTTTATATTTTTCTACATAAAATTGTGCTCTTTGTAAAATAACAGTATTTAAAGAAATATACGAAATACTAATTGCTATTACAGTTGATGCTACTGTTTACTAACATTCTCTAACAATCGAGGTCTTTATTTTCAAGTTCAATCCTTTTAAAAGGATTTTTTGGTTTTTTAAAAGCACGTGCTCCCTATAATATTGGTATTTTCTTTTATTATTACAGAAAGCCACTTGCCCTTATGTTTGAGAATTCAACTACATATTTTTAAAAATTGCCAGTCAGAGAAATATGTAGTAATAACAGTAGTTGGTTGCCCTAAAATATTCAGTTTAAAATTTGGGATCTAAGACACCTCCATACCAAATTAATTCTCTCCTGCTCTAACTGACTACCTCAGTGTTTATACCTCTGGAGTATAAAACTAGAGCCAGGAGCAGAAATATCAGAGCAGTTGAAAGGACTGTTCAAAAGAGATTGTGAGTTCACTGTAATAAAAATCATCAAGGCCAGTGCTTTGACTCTGGTAGGATACTGTACAACCTTTATTTCTAAAACCAATGATGACAAATTGAAATGATGGGCACTAAATCCACTCCTGGAATTTTGTAAAAAGTAAGTTATATTCCAAAAAATCATTTGAGAAGGAAATTTGCTGATTTGCCTTTTCAGTATTTGACCCTGGCTCTCTCCCATGATTTCTTCCCTTACATTTTTGTTTTGTTTTGTTTTTAGAGGGGAACTTTCTCAACTTATGCTTTGCTTTCTCATTGATCATTTTCTGTCCATCCTCTCAACATTACTCCTCTACTTGCCACAATTTGGCTTTGGTCTCTCTCTTTGTGTGTCCCACCTCAGCCCACATAATATTTTCTGGCTCTGTCCCTTCAAAGGCCTTTTTTTCCTAAAATTAGTCTATAGAACAGATACTTCGATGCATTTCTTGAACTGTGTATCAGTTTGGAAACTTTCAGCTACAAGTTGCAGAATACAGCAATTTATACTGGCTTACACATTAAGGAATCAGGAAATTATTTCACACAACCACCGTACCTAAATAGAGCAGGCCATAGCACGCACGTTCAGCTGCTTAGGGACCTATGTTTTCTTCATCTCTCTGTTGTCCTCAGTGTCAGCTTCACACTGAGGCTCATTTCCTTTGTGCTTGCAAATCAAAAGAGAATGATTGTTACTTTTTTGGAAAGAAAACCTTTCTCAGATGTCCTCAGCCAACTTCTCATTTCTCCCAAGTCTAGGTTGGACATTGGACATGGGATTTCCATGACTGATTTAGAAAATCCATTCGGGCATCAAACTGCTAGCATATAAGTTGAGATATTATCTGACTAGTTTATGGAATATATTTCCAATGCCTAGATATTTCCTGGCACTTAACAGAGTTTCACCGTATAACCTTGAATAGATATTCAAATCCTCAAAACTGTTACATTTGGTAGGTAACTATAAGACTTGCAGATGATAGTGCTCCCAGGAAATCAGTTGAAAGCCATCTGTCCATTATCTCCCTGTGCTTTCTTCAGCTTGTTCGGATCCCTATCCATACATTCAACCCTGCTTTGGTTCCTAGACCACTATGGACTTGAAGTTCAAACCAGCCCCCTTTGGTTTTTAACTCCTTCATCAACATAATGGAATTAATAATGCCTACCCAAAGAGTGTTTGTGACGATTAGAAAAAAAACGTATGCAAAGCACTTGACACAGTGCCAGGCATACAGAAGGAACCTGACAAATGGTAGCTCTCTCAGTTCTTAGTACTGAACTTACCACAATCACAAGATCCCCTCAGGGATTAGAAAAAAAACGTATGCAAAGCACTTGACACAGTGCCAGGCATACAGAAGGAACCCGACAAATGGTAGCTCTCTCAGTTCTTAGTACTGAACTTACCACAATCACAAGATCCCCTCAGGCCCAGTCCTGTGCTACTAGTTATATTTGTGGCAAACATGACCTGAGTCACAGGGCTGATACTTGGGCCTCACATAGTTTTGAGATGTCTTTGCTCTGAACATGTTTTTGGCACCAGAGTGTCTATAGCCGAGGTCCTTGCTGTACTTGTCACTGGCCTCAGCTTCTGGTTTAGTTTCCATTCTAGTTCATGCTCTTGTTGCTTGTCTAATTTCTTAGCTCCCCCAGGATGACAGCCTTGCTTTGCTTTTCTCTCCTCCACTATGAGGGAGCTGGACGCTGTGTCAGAACGCAGTTGGTGGCTTGGGCTGCTGTATCCAAGGACTTACTTCCTGAAGTCCAGCATCTTCCTGCCTAACTGGACAGTGCCATCTAGCCAGATTTCTCATCCTTATGGGTGTCTGTCTTGCTGGTATATCTCATTTTTACAACTTCAGACCTCAAGTATTAGCTGAAAACCACCATACTGTGTAGATCTGGGTATTATGTATTCTGCATAATGGCTAATAGCAGCCAAACCCTCTTATAGAATCCACCCTTCCTCTGGGATATTTTAAATGCCAGTCTTTGGCTTTATCTCCATTTGGACTGTTATTCAGGTATTCACAGCCATGTCTTGTCCCCAACTTTGCATACCTGACACTATTCATTGTCCCTTCAAATGTGCATAGATTTAAAAAGCTATAAAAATTCCTTCTCATGGATTATTTTTAAGAGAAAATATGTAAGACAAAGTATGGAAGAAAGAGATATTGAGGAAAAGAGAGAAGGAAGAAAACAGGAGATAGCTTATAGTTTTAAAGCTTGTAGTTTTTAATATTAATAATTATGATTGTAATCTCCAGCTTAAAACAGTTTTTAATTATTTCTTTCTTCAATATCTTTCTCAGATTTTTTTTGGAAGTGAAGATAATGCTGAAAGAAAAAGTTTCTGCTTATCTTAGTTCCAAATATGTTAGCTTTTCTTACTGAGCAGAAAAGGCAAATTTGAGGTATGTCCAGTAGTAAATATTTGATGACGAAAGACATGTCACCAGGTACAGTATGACTTCCAGGGGACATTTTGCTTAGTACTGATGATGGGAATAATTTATACATCACCTCTGTTTATGGTACGTGGTGATGTATTGATTTGCCTCCCCATCTACTTTTATTTTTCTTAATTATCTTGTGAGGGATCTATTTCTGTGATCCAACTAAAATAATTTTTTTGGATTGAAATGGTTTATGAGATTCATGGGAGAGCTTCAGGAAAATCCCCTACATGTGTCATGAGAATCCTTTGCTTTGTCACACTGTGATTTTTCCTTATTATAGAAAGCAAACTAAATTGCCAAGGCCATGACTCTTGCTCTCAAATGAAATGCTGTGTGTTTGCCTTCTAAGAGAATCTATATAGAAACCGTGCATGCTTGGTTAACATAGCTGCATGTATTTATATATATATATAAATTGGCATGTTTTGATTATACATATATAAATATGTATGCTATTTCTCTAGTTAGATCTCTTTATATATAAAAATATATCTTTTTGTATGTGTGTGTGTATAGATGTATGTGTGTATACACACACACACACACACACACACACACACGAGGGTACTTCAAAAAGTTCATGGAAAAATGAATCTTTCCATGAATGTTTTGAAGACCCCTCATATATATATTTATCCCTATCCATATATATAAGTATCCCTATCCATATATATGACATATATATATCCTTATCCATATCCAATTCTAAATATTTATTATCTTTTATATATGTAGTCTATGGAGGTCAGGGAGTCTTTCTATTTTTGCTAATTAATGAATTCCAAATATCCAAGTAAGTGACTCACATGCCTTAAGGGAGGGAAAGAATGGTGCCTATGTTTTATAAAATACTTAGGAAAACTTTTCTATCAGTGTTGTAATTTTACAAAAGGAGATTATGAGTGATGTATTTGTGAATTTGGTGAATAGTGCTTAGGACATCTCCTCCCTGACCCCAGCCATGCAATCTCACCCCCAGGGGCTTAGCTATGGGTCTAGAGCAAAACTCCCTTCTGTCAGCCTCCAGTGCACTTTGAGCTCTACAGGGTCTGGGGTCCTGAGATTCTTTGCAGGGTGACTGGCTCTTGCTTTCAGAAAGAAGTCTGGAAGCTGTATGGGGCATACCTGGCACTATGTTTTATAGAAAATAGAGGCTAAAATTTCCTGAATGATTTTTCTGTTTAGTTATAATTTGTTTAATTACATTAAATAATCATAGTAAGGTTTCCCGACAGAGGGCTAACAGCTCTAATACTGTTAAATTTATAAAGAAATAAACAAATAAATAAATAAACTAATATATAAAAACAAAAGGTTTGCATTTTTGAGTGGGTAATGGAGTATACCTGTATTTCTTAATAATGGCTATGGACTTCAGAATATTCCAGATCTAATTGTGTGGGAAACAAAACAATAAAACATCAATGTCAAAAGTCTAAGAGCAACATTAGAAAAGCAGAGCTAATAAAAATACTAAATGTAGATTTCCGGGGCTTCTGGTGCCAGCCGTAAAGAAAACAAAGTAGGTAAATGGTTGCTGTAGATAGCTGCTTTTTATTGTGTTGTCTTTTTTTCTTAACTGTAATGTACAAATTTAATTCCAATGAGAATGCCAGAATCTCAAGCGTTTGATTTTGTAACTGAGACAATATAGGTCACTTTTAGTGGTAGGAATTTAATTAATAATCTTAAGTTTAACTTTTTATCTTCAATATAGGAATCTGAACTAGAATTGAAATAACCCTGTTTCTTGCTTGCACATTGCTCAGTTATCAATTTTATTTGCAAAGGTCAATCCACTTTTGGTTGTACAGAAAGCAAATGGTACAGCCCTACCTGCCTGCCTGGATTTTTGAAATGCAGTGACTGGTAGCTTCTTCCTTTTATGGCTGATGACATCTCTGGGCATTCTGAAAAAAATTCACCTGAAACCAATCCTCAATTGGCTCTCTCTACTTGATTTTAGTAACATGCTCTGATTCCAAAAAAATGCTGACATGAGGAAGATAAGCATGAAGGTGAGAGGGAGAAAAGAAATCAAGCCAGTAAGCCCTAAACGTGTGTATGTTGAATATTTCATGGGTAACTACATATGGGATTGTGTTTTTTTTAAAGTATGTGTAACATCTGGTTCTTTTTTTCACTGAAATCATGTGCAGTGCTTTTTTTTCTCCTTAAAAGCAGATTTTCTATTGTTTCATAAATAATTTTGCATTTGTACCAAAGGCATTTCTATTAATTCAATATGGTGCAATGAAAGTATTCTGTGGATGGATTTGACCATATTGTTTATTGATCTCTGTGCTTATTGGTTTTATGTGCATCTTTTGCCAACTATCACATCAAGATTTTTGCTATTCATCTGGACACAGATCTTAGATATTGGAGAGACTCTACCATTTATGTTTGCTTATTGGTTTTATGTGCATCTTTTGCCAACTATCACATCGAGATTTTTGCTATTCATCTGGACACAGATCTTAGATATTGGAGAGACTCTACCATTTATGTTCACTTCACCCCCCTAGTTTTTGGAAGGCAGTACGTAGGAGGGGAAAAAAAAAACCAGAATTGAAAGCTGCTTCATTTTTTGCAAGTCAAAAACAATATATATATATATATATAAATGATTCTGCCACTGCTGTCTTCTTAACAAAGGAACAATATTGTCATGAATATCTGAAACTCACCAGTAAATAATAGACCAGTAGAAGGACTTAGTTCCATCTTGGATTTGAGTTTTTGTCACTCAGATGGACATAAAATGGACTTGAAGCCTTGTTGAATATGTGAGAAGAAAAAAAAATGGACTTGAATCTCAACTTGTCAGTTTTATAAATAGGAAGATTTAGGATATTTTTGGTGTTGTAATAACTGACTTCTTTGTATACCTCCAGTCTTAACTCCCGTTGTGATTCAGGGAGAAGATCTAAATCATTTGACTTTGCTTAACGATCAAATCAAAGGCATCTGGAGGAGCCAATCCTCCAGCTCTCCCTGCAGGCACCCCGAATGATTCAGTCCCATATGCATACCTTTGTGTTAAACTTCTCTTCTTCCTGAGTGTTAACTTAAAATCAGCATGTCCAAAACTGAAATCAAAGTTTTTCCCACTAAACCAGCATTTTCTCCAACTTCCTTAATTCTAACAATGGACCCATCACTTTCCTGTTTCTGCTGCCCCCACACTTCATTTAATTCTCATCACTTTATGGTGCGACAAATTTGCCGGTGTCCTCATTGATCTGTTGTCTCCAATATCTTCTAAATGGATCAGAAAACTAGTGTATTGACTGATAGATTTTAATACTAATCACCTGAATATATATTTTAATACACACCCTGCCTACTCAAATGTTTTCATGGATTCTTTGCTGTTTAGTGGTTCTTAAGCTTGGCATCAATAGTCTTACACAATCCAGGCACACTTTATCTAACAGGGTGCCCCGTTGTCACTGTGAAGTCTTCTTGTAGAGGCTTCATGGCTATGAAAGCAATTGCTACAATTGAGTTAGATGATATTCTATTTCCTTCCAAATTTACAGCCCCATAATTCATAACCTTTTGTCCTTAATTTCCACTATTATCTGACATAAACTCATTTGTTTTTGTTTAATTGATCTGCACAGTGGTCATTAAAAGTGTTTGAGATGCACTTTCTACATACCCAAGACCAGTTTAATTATGAAAATCTATTTTAAATTCCATCTCATTCATGTGTTCTTTCCTGGCCACCTAATCTCACTCTTTTAACTTTTTTTTTTTATTGTCAGAATAACTTATTTAGCATTATAATTTGTTGGCATGAATTGTTATTTATTTTTGTATCAATATGTGCTTTTGATTAGATTGTAAGATCCTGAGTAAAGGATTCTGTCTTATATCCCTTTGTTTTCCCCCATTTTGTACAATTCCTCTAAATGTTCGTTGATGATGTTAATGATTCTTTAACTTCCCCACTTGTGTGTTTCCTCATCAGCTTCCAATGCCTTGCCAAATCTACCTGCTGCATGAAACCTTGCCTGGCTATAAAGCCTAAATAGTTTCTATGTTCTCTGAAAGTCCATTCATACATTTAGCCAGTTCACCTTCTTTAGTCACTACAATTAGATTATAAACAAACTCTCTCTCACTCTCTCTCCTTTTAAAGATTCTGAGCACATAGTAAGTGCTGATAGTAAGTATTCATGATTGACTGGTAACTCTTGAAAGATCTGAATCTTTTTCTCATTCTCCATTTGAGGCAAGTGAAAGCATTGTGTTGTGATACAACTGGGTCATTAGTACATCCAGAAATGAACAGGAATATATACGCAGCTATAGACTGTACTCTACAACTCCAAGAATGTATGTCTGCATAAAACCCAAATGAGCATTGTGTTGTGATACAACTGGGTCATTAGTACATCCAGAAATGAACAGGAATGTATACGCAGCTATAGACTGTACTCTACAACTCCAAGAATGTATGTCTGCATAAAACCCAAATGAAAGTGCCATGCAAGTGGCTCAATATGAGAGCTTGCCAACCGGCTGGAAGAGAGCTAGATAGAGGTGACCTGTCTCCACTACAGCAAACTACTCCATGTACCCTGCTCCTGTACACACCACTTTTAAGTATGTGAAGTTTGGAACGGATTTATCAGGCCAGCCAGAAACCTCTATTGAGGAAAGAGAATCCTAAAATCTTAGCATATACTGCCAGATCATCAGTCTCCATCATTACATTCCTGGGCATCCCAATGACTAGATACACATTTTTGCATGACTTCATTCTCTAGCTCTTGCCAAAGAAGGGAAACAGAAGGGAAGGTTCCATGTAGACAGCTAAGCCAAATGAATGTGGCGCCACTGCTACCCAGGAGTGTCCGTCCTATTAAACCAGGGCTATGGAGACAGCCAAAGGGTGGGGCGGCCTGACATAAATACAGATAATGTTTGTGGTTTGACTTCCACACAGTAATGCAGCAGGCATTATGGATTAGCTTGCAATTTGATGTGGTATTTTTAAAATTACTAACACATAAATAAAAATATGACTTAAATGCATAAATAGGGGTCCCTATCCACTACATGTCAGAAAAATATTCAGGGTCTCAGGACTAAAATAAACAAGATTTCTACCATGTGTTAAAAATTTGAGTTTTGCCCAATTCAAAATTAGGCAAAGCATGAGTAAAATTAACTTTTTTCTGTCTTTTCTCATTATAGTTACAGGGCAAAGAAAGGAAGCATGAGCAATTACATGGTGATTTTAATTGATACAAGAAGCCAATCTAGTTAAATCATTGTAGAAAACCAGCTTCTCTTCTCTCCCCCACACCATTATGTAGAGGGAATTTGTATATTAAGGATAATTACTTGAACTCTCCTTTTCATTTTATGCTATAAACATATCACTAGAGTTTCTTATTGTTTTGAGCAGAAAAATGTTTAAATAGAGAACTATGCTATAAAAACAGTAAAGAAACAAATGTCTTTATTTAAAGGTAGACTTCAAAATTTTTAAGTTCCATTATTATTTAAATTATTGTGAAGGATTTTTATCCAAAATGGAAACTAAGAATAAAGTGAAATAAACAGAGGGATGAGCCACAGGCATCAATTAGGTATGGTTTCCTAGTAGATTAAGGATAAATATATCAATCGGTATTCATGAATTTGTTTTTCTCTAAGATAGTAAATCAATTACTTTTTATTAGGGAGAAGTTCAAATTACATATGTGATTTTGCTAAAGCAAAATTACATTTTCCTACAAAATTTATAAGTAGATGAACACGGCATAGTATCTCCATTGTTATTATCTGCCTGAATTATCTACCTAATTTGGTTCTCATGTTTAGATCTTTCTACC
The DNA here is from genome assembly GCF_000696425.1 of Galeopterus variegatus. Taxonomy (NCBI): domain Eukaryota; kingdom Metazoa; phylum Chordata; class Mammalia; order Dermoptera; family Cynocephalidae; genus Galeopterus; species Galeopterus variegatus. The sequence goes on from NW_007726886.1 coordinate 120,018, forward strand.
TTAAAAAGATACCACTTTTCCTTTGGTGGTACATAGTTTGCACATCTTATCTTTTCTAGGGCCTGAAATAGTATAGCTAATTTGGTATTTTTGTGTAACAGATTAGATAATTAATTGCCACAGAATTGGTATAGTGAAAAAAGTACAAGATTTGCACCACATATATAAAGTTTCAAAATACGACTCCATGCTGTGGCCTTCAGCATATTATTTCTCTGAACCTTAATTTTTTTATTTGTACAATGATCATCATAATTTGCAGCTTTATTGAGATAATTTATAAGGTGCCTGGCATGTGGTAGACCTAAGTAACTGGTAGTTTTTATTATGGCCTTTTAATCAGAGATAGCTATGCTATAATTAATTGCTTCAAGCGTGATCAGGGGGAAATTACTCATTAACCCTAATTTCAGTTTTAACAACAACAATACAAAAGATATTCATACCAACTGAAATACAAAGCTGGTTGTAGCAATTCAATAAAAATATGGGCAAATCAACTGTCAAATAGTCTTATTAGTTAACATAGTCCAAAATGGGGAAGGAAGAATTTATATCATAACAATAGAAAGAGTGGGAAATTAACTATGAAGCTCAAGGATTAGAATTCATTTTAAGGATGAACTAACCCAGTTTTTTTTTTAATATTATACAATCTAAAACTTCCAGAAAGTGATTCACTTTTTCTCCTCTTTGACTTTCTACTAGTCTAAGATTCTTTTGACAATTTTTGAACAAAAAAGAACATTCCTTTGGGAAGTGAAGCAAAATTTATTCCATTGAGAAGAAAAGAGGAAGCATTTTAAATTATCTGTATTAACAGAAGTTTGGTAATGCAATATGCCTTACCAAAATAAATTTATAGAAAACCTAATCTCCTTATTTGCAATTTCAGAGTCAAAATGCCACTAACCAACCTCTCCCGATAATTTACTGTATGTTCTCAAATGGCTAGAAGAGAGGAGCTCAAATGTTCTCATCACAAAGATAGGATAAAGTTTCGTGATCAGAAATATGCTAATTACCCTGATTTGATCATCGCACATTGTATACATGTACTGAAACAAAACTCTCTACCCCATAAATATGTATAATCAAAATGCAATAATTAAAAAAATAAATAACTTATTTTAAAAAAAAGAATCAAAATTCTACAAGCAAAACATGAGAAATATAAATTTCTCTTTGGAGAGAAAGCAGATAATTTTTTATTGCTGTTCCATTTATCCTGATTTTCATCACTTATAATTGTGCTAGTATTTCTCTAGTTTTATGTTTTGTATATATTTCACTGATGCTGTCATAAAAAAATGGTACTTGGTAACAGCATTCTTTCACTACATATTTAAATAACACAAGCAGGAATATTATGAAAATATGGGCAGTGTTTCTAGACATGTATAGATAAACCAATTGGAACAAAGAGATTTTTCCATCTGTCCAGCATTAAAGTGCCTTTTTAAGCTCAACAGATTTTCTAAGTTTACCTGAGGGAATTCATTCTGCTCAGAACTCAGTCACACTTTCATACCAATTGAGATGATGGACTGTATATTTAATAAGTTTTCTAATTGTGAAAGAAAGTATAAATTGTGAAACAACAAATCTCTAAGGTGTGTTCTTAATATATTACAGAAGCATTTAAAACAGTTAGTGCCAATAGGACATGGCTTTTTGCACAATTATTTTAAAATTGTGCACACTGTAGTGTTTATATCAACTTGACCTGTGAACAATTTATCAGAAGGAGGACAGTGAGTACAACTGTTAATGGGAAGTTATTATCGACATTGTTCTTAGTAATATTTATTAGTGTAATAAATATACTTATTTCTAAACTGGTGTCAGCAAAGAGAGTCCCTGCCCTGAGGATCTAGCTGTAGGATGCTGTTATTCATTAGAAATTACATTTGTGTGTAATTTGGGCCAATGCAAATACTTCTCTATTTGTCTTTCTGATGTAAGTCCCTAGTAGCCAGTTCTTTGACTGAGGTGCACATAAAGTCACCTGATCGGAACCACCTTTTCTGAATTGTCCAAACACTAAGAATGAGGCCCAATTTTGATAAGTTGACCATATATATTCTATTGTCTGAGCCAGGACAACTTAAAAAGTACAAAGGGCCTCATTAAGAATCGGAACCACCTTTTCTGAATTGTCCAAACACTAAGAATGAGGCCCAATTTTGATAAGTTGGCCATATATATTCTATTGTCTGAGCCAGGACAACTTAAAAAGTACAAAGGGCCTCATTAAGAATTAACCTGGGTGAAGAACCATAAAACAGATTGTCTCATGCAAACCAGACATCTTTGTGCTTACCTTTGTTATCTGTAAAAAAACTTCATTAGTACCTGCTTATTCATCTCCCTGCTAGTCAATAGTGTGAATTCAAATTAGCACCTTTCAGGTCCAGCATTTATTAGTTGTGCAACATTGAGATCTCACATCCCTTAAGCATCTCTTTCCTCATCTTTAAAATAGGCATAATAATATGAAGGTTGTTATATGTAAAGGGCTTATTCCAGTACCTGAGAAATCGTAAGTGCCCAACGGATGACAGTGATTATTATTATCACCATTTTCCTTGAGTGTCTCCAAACTGGAGTCATTGGTGCTCTCATTGAGCAACCTAGTTTGTGAAGGTTCCAATCCATGGCACTTGGCTGAAAGGTAGGAGGTAAAATCTGGATTGCATTACTTTACAGAGCATTCATTTCTTTGTGTAACATTAAAAGAATAGGTAAGAAAAAAATAAAGCTTTACCAGATGCAGATTTGACACTGGAAAATTCCCATTGCTTTTTCCCACAGTTCCAAGACACATATGTTTTCCAATACCTGCAGGGGTCTGGTCCTTGATACCACAGCTAGGTAAGGTAAGCACATCACAGATGCCTCCTCATTGCCAGTGCCAGCACAGCTCTCCTGCATCTCCGGGGCTTAGCTCACAGCCCCATTTCAGCCTGCCCTTTTCCCCTGCTCCTCATACTGTTCTGAAAATTCTGTATGAACTGGCATATTTGAATATCATCTTCTCTTTTATATATGATTTCTTATAGTTCTAGCCTAAAGAATGACCAATTTTTTCAGTAGTGTACTGTAACAAAACATCCATAAGAAGAAATAGTTCATGATTAAGAGCATGACCTCTGGAATCAGGTAGATCTGAGTTTGAATTCTGAAGCTAACATTTACAATTCATATGGTGACATGAGAAACTTATTTAATCGAAATCTTAGTTTCCATCTATAAAATAGGGCTGATTATAGTGCCTCATGTTTAATTATAATAATGCACAGTCTTAGCATAATGTGTAAAATATAGTAAGCACTCACAAAATATTAGCTATTTTTATTATTAACCTGTTGTATATTTCATCCCACTAGATTACTTCTCTATACTTAAAAAAATTATGCATACCATATTTCATGTAATCAAAGATTTCTTAAATTTCAAGATGCACATATACTACTAAATGGTACAAAAAATACACTATATACCACTAAAATGTAAAACACTACTTGTACCTAAACTATCAGACACTACAGATTATAATACATATCCCAATTTCAAAGATGTTAAAATATAAATTTAAAAATGTGCATTTAGAATCAATCATGTCAAACAATCTGTTTTAATTAGTGGTAGCAAACTAAAATATCCTTTTTTAAACTTTGCTATGTATCAGAAGCATCCGAAGATCTCTTCAAAATGCAATCTATGTGTCATAAAAATCAATTTCTGAATTAGATTCTGACTCTGGGATTGAGTCTTATATTCTGCATTTTCAACAAGCAACCAGGAAATGCTGATGTAGCTGGTTTGGGGTCTATACCTGGAGTAACTAGGAACAAGAATTCTGTTTTTCTAGCTAACAGTCATTTTCTGAAAATAATGCTTTCATCAGAATGAAAGAATGGGTGTTTTCAAGCTACTTGCACCCTGTATCTAGAATATCTGCTAGATATTCTCTTCTTGCACATTTCTTATTTAACTTCTTCTGGCTTATTTTTGTTTTCTCATCTTAAAAAAAAAATCTTTAAAGGGCACACATTATTCTTCAGTTAATAATGTAAAAAAGATTGCATTGACATGGTTAAATTCCCAGAACCCTTTACTTTTTAGTGACAAAGTAAATGGCTGGTATCATTGTTACAAAAGTGTCTTGAACTTGATGAAGCTTATGTTGAGAAATGAAGTTTATATTTTATATTTTTTAATCTTTTAATTCCATTTTTTCACCAAATGTTTTGAAGACTCCTTGTACCATATTCATGCATTGGACAGCTCAACATAGTAAAGGTGTTTACTATACCAAAACTGACTTATAAGTTTAGTATAATTCCGGTGACCATCTCAGCAAGGTGGTTTATAGACATAAACAAACTTGTTCTACAACTTATATTGAAAGATACAAAGACTAGACTAGCTAAAACAATCTTTGATACCAGCCACAGTTCAGTCTGCCTGCCCCCTTTAAAAAATAAACCACTCAAAAATCGAATGTTGGTGAAAACAGAAGTCAGCTTTTATTTAGTAATATCAGTGACCTGAGGAGAGATGTTAGGCTAACCCATCTCCTCGGTAAACCTGAAAGAGAATGGCCAGACTAAAGCCATCTCCAAGACTCAGATTTACTAAGGGGCTTTAAAGGGGATTGAGGGAATGGAATGTGGAAAACAAAAAGCAGGAGGGAGGGGTACATGCAAGGGGCCAGGTGCAAATCTCACCAAGACTTCTGGATTCTGCCCTTGCCTTTACTGTTATCTCACAGTCTTGATAGTATGTACCTCCTCGCAAGCCTTCAGCTCCTGGCTGGCTGGAAAACAACTTTACATTCACGTAAATAATGTTATGTTGCCCCATAACAAAGGTACAAAATATCAAATAACCTTGGGAAAAGAGGAAACTCAGAAAAGTGCATGCCAAGTGAAAAAAACTGTATCTTTTAAAATTTGCCTACAACTCATGCAGTTTTAGGTCCTAGCATGGCTTCAGTCCTGCTCACTCCCAACATCTTGAAAAGGAAGAATAAAGTGGGAGAAATCACTCTGTATTAGTTAGTTTTCTGTCACTTATAATAGAATACCTGAAACTAGGTAATTTAAAAAAAAAATATTTCTGCAGGGCTCGGAAGTCCAAAGTAAGGGGGTACCTTGGGTGAGGGCGAGAAATCACTCTGTATTAGTTAGTTTTCTGTCACTTATAATAGAATACCTGAAACTAGGTAATTAAAAAAAAAAATATTTCTGCAGGGCTCGGAAGTCCAAAGTAAGGGGGTACCTTGGGTGAGGGCCTTCTTTTTGGTGGAGACTCTCTGCAGAGTGTCAAAGTGATGCAAGATACCATATGGCAAGAGGACTGAGCTTGTTAATGTGCTCACTTGCTCTCCTTATAAAGCCACTACTGCCACTCCCATGATAACCCATTTATCCATTAGTCCATTAATCCGTGAATGGATTAATCCATTCATAAGGTTCAATCCCTGATGACCAAATCACCTCCCAAAGGCCCTATCTTTCAAATACCATAGTTGGATTTCCCATCTTCTTAATACTGTTACAATAAGGATCAAGCTTCAATGTGAGTTTTGGGGAGATATTCAAAGTATAGCACACTCTATCTGATAGTAAGACTTCTAACAGCTACAGGAATCAAGATTGTGTGGTATTGAAGGAGAGATAGACACATAGATGTATGAAAACAATAGAGGACCTAGAAATAGACTGACAAAAATATGCCAAACTAATTTTTGGTAAAAGTGCAAAAGACAATTCTAAGAAGGAAGGATAGCATTCTCAACAAATGGTGCTTGAGTAATTAGATATGCATAGGCAAGGAAATAAAACTTAAACTAAAATTGACAACTTATACTAAAAATTTAATCCAAATGGACCATGGACTTAAATGTAAAATCGAGAACTATAACACTTTTAGGAAAGAAAATGGATGAAAATCTTTGGAAACTAGAACTAGGCAAAGAGGTCTTAGACTTAATACTCAAGCATGAACCATAAAAGGAAAAATTAGTACATTTGACCTCATCAAAATGTAAACATACTCTGCAAAAGACACGGTTAAGAGGATGACAAGACAAGAAAAAGACTGATATGTAGAATATAAAAAGAACTTTCAAAACTCAGCAGTAGAAATGCAAACAATCCAATTAGAAAACAGGCAAAATCAATGAACATTTTATTGAGTAGGATATATAGATGGCAAATAAACACATGAAAACATGTTCAACAGCATTAACCATTAGAAAAATGGAAACTAAAACCACTACCAGACATCATTATACATCTTTTAGGACTCCTAAAATAAACATATTATAATATAATATGTGTATATATACTATAAATATTTATACATGAATGAGTATGTTTGTCTGTATGTGTGCGTGAGTATAATGGTGGAAATAAAAATTTAAAATGACAACACTAAATACTGGGGGGGGGATGATAGTCATGTATTTCCACTCATACATGACAATGTAAAGTGATACAGTCACTCTGGAAAACAATTTGGTCATTTCCTGTAAAACTAAACCTGCAATTACCATACACTTTAGACAGTTCACTCTTAGGCATTTATCCCAGAGAAAGGAAAACTTATATTCACATCAACACCTAACACAAATGTTCATAACGACTTTATTTTTAATATAGCCCTAAACTGGTAACAGCCAGATTTCCTTCAAGGGGTGGATGGTAAAACAAACTGAAGTAGGTACATTCATACCATGGAATGTTCCTCAGTCATAAAAAGGAATGATACAGTGGTACACACAAGAACTTGAATGAATGTTCAAGAAATAATGCTGACAGTAAAAAGCCAAATTTCAAGAGGTTACATAATGTAGGATTCCATTTATATAACAGTTATTGAAAAGACAAAATTTTAGAAATGGAGAACAAATTAATGTTTACCAGAGGTTAGGATCAGGGGGAAGGAAGTGAGTGGGGCAAGCAGGAGGTGAATACAGTTACAAAATGCCAACAAGAGGGATCCCAGTGGCCACTGAACTGTTCTGTATCTTGAATGTGGTGGTGGATACACCGTGCTACAGATGTGATACAATTTTACAGACATAATACACACACACACACACACAGCACAAGTAAAACAGGAAATCTGAATGAGAGTGGCATATTGTGTCAAAGTCAATATTCTGGTTGTAATTTTGTAGTATAGTGTTTCTAGATGTTACCATTAGGTGTGGGGGAGCTGGGTTAATAGTGCCCAGTATAATTACATAATTACTTCTGCATTATTTCTTACAACTCCATGTACTCTATAATTATGTCAAAATGAAGTTTAATTTTAAAAACTTAGAGAACAACAACAAAATAACTAGGGAAGGTCGACTTATTCTTAAATAAAGGTCACAGAAACAACAACAAAACAGACCAATGATGTGGTAGGCATAATATTGAAATCTTAACTATAATAATAAAAATGATGACTTTCATGTTCTTCATCATTTATAAATATATTCACATACAGGATCTCACTTTAATTTTTACAGCAACCCTAAAAGTAATATGGATCTTTTTCCATTAAAACAGAACAATGGAGAGGTCAAGGGTAAGAATCTTGTTTAAAGTCCAATAAGTAAGAGCTGAGATTAAATCCCCCCCAAATTTTATTCATATGTTCTTAACTAGGATAAAACGAAAGTATTTCCACTTCAAATTTAGTTGCTTCTAAATCAAGAAGGAACATAATAATACTAAAGTAGAATCTATGAAATAACAGCTAAATAAATTTAGGTACAAGGATCCTCCTCCAAAAAGTATATCTGTATTAAGTCCTTTTTACCAAGATATCAGATATCTATTGTCATATTGATGCTATGAGCAAGCCAAAAATAAGTATAAAGGAAATTGCAGTCTGTATAAAGAAATTTGAGGAGAAAAAAATTTTTGTTCAATAAAAAAATCTTTCTACCATCCTATCCTATTTCTAAAATCCAACCAATCCATTTATTACTTTTGATTATAGCACTAAAGTCTTCCCCAAGAAAAGAAGGTCTTTATAAATGTTACTTGCCTTTCACATACTTATCACCTGGGAACAGTGATATGATGAACCAGCATTATTAATTAGTATCAGAAGAATTTATTTTCTTTCTATAGAAAGAGTAGGGGGTTAAAGAAACTAGTCATAGAACAGATAAGTTTGATTCAGAGAAGGAGCCAAAACATGTCCAGAAAGCAAACTAGATTTCAGAAGACAGGCAGAAGTGAAATGGACCAATGTGAGGACTTCAGATCTTTGATTCTCAAAATATTGTCCTTGACTCCAGAAACCTAAACTGTTTGTTTAATTCATATAGGTCAATGAAGAGAAATTCCATGGAATTTCATTTGTTTGTTCTACTAAGGGCAACATACTTACTGTCAGGGGCAATTAAAGGAGACATGTTCAACCTAGGAGGATAATATTTAGTCTAAAAGGCAGGATTACCAAACTACTTTACAAAGTTTCTACTACAGATACTTAAGACCTTTGGAATTATCAGTTTTCTGGAAGTACTAATAGTTTCATGAATCATCTTGATCTTCAGTTAGCTAGGGTCCTTAATTTCTTATAGTTGTGTGTGTGTATGTGTGTGTGTTAGGTTATAGTGAGCTTAGCTTTTTCCTTTTTAGTTCAATTTATTGTGGATTGTTGTAGAGGTTAAGAGCTGCATAGTTTTGACCTTATAATAAGTAAATTTAAGACTTGTATATATGGTGGTTAAAATATGAATCATTCATATATCTATTGCTAATGCAAATATATACATCATCTCTTCTACTTCACCTCTATAAATTTGTGCCACTTAAATCATACTAAAAGATAACTAAAATAAAAATTTTGAATTATTTTTAAACGTTATATAGGGCATTGAATTAGTCTGTTTCTGTTACTTATAACAGAACACCTGAAACCAGGTGATTTGTAAAGAAATAGAATTTATTTCTTACAGTTTTGGAGGCTGGGAAGTCAAAAGTCCAGGGGGCACATCTGGTGTGGGCCTTCTTCTTAGTGTGACTCTCTACAAGGTCCAGTGGCAGCCAGGGTTTCACAGGGTGAATGGCTGTGCAAGAGAGAGCTAACCTCCTCACTTGCCTTCCTTTTAAAGCCATCAGAACCATGCCCATTACCATCCATTAAATCAATGGATTAATCCATTCACAAGGGTACAGTCCTCAAAATCTAATCATCTCTTCAAGGCCCCACTTTTCAATCACCATAATAGGATTCCCCACCCTCTTAACACTGTTACAATGGGATTAAGTTGTTAATACATGAACCCTTGGGGGACACATTTAACCTATAGCAGATGTTGTTTCACAAAAAATCATGCGTGTGAGTTAAATTCTTCCCTTGTAAATTAAATAATTATTAAGTAAGTAAACAAACAAACAGATACTGAAATAAGTTGTTAGGAACTAATTTATTGCAATTTCTTCCTTTTACCCATCTTCTTTTTACTGGAAAATGAAAACATGTGGGGTAGGCAGATCTCAGGGTGTTTTACACTCCTTTGGTAAATGGTTGTCAAAACTTTTAAATCCTCTCTGGTTTCAGGAAGCCAGGAGGCACATAAAGATACAGATTTTGTAGATGTAAAACAGATTTTGATGGAGGAAGAGGTTGCTGTAAAATACATTTAGGATTAAATACTATGGTAAATGGTTGTCAAAACTTTTAAATCCTCTCTGGTTTCAGGAAGCCAGGAGGCACATAAAGATACAGATTTTGTACATGTAAAACAGATTTTGATGGAGGAAGAGGTTGCTGTAAAATACATTTAGGATTAAATACTATAGGATGACATTAGAAAAACAAATCTATGTACATGTATAGTATATAGATAGTCCTAAAGTTTTATATGCGTGTGTATACAGACCAAAAGAGAATGCTGTTGAATGTTTCATTCCCATTTTTAAAATACTCATATATAGCACATTCTATCTATTTTATGCATAAGTAAACTGAGGTAAAAAACTGTATCAACATGGCTGTTAATGGTATTATCAATTCTAGAATAGTATCCCTAAGGGCCACTAAGGGCCCCTAGCTCTCAAGCATATTTGCTATATACTTTGATGTTTAACTCCCACATTTAGTCCTCATGGATATAGATTGAAAAAGAGAACATAAAGAGTAATAATTTTTTACATACAATTTCCATTTGTCAAATATGGAAATAGTTCCTTGTGGTGTAAAATTTGCCTTGCCTTAGAAAGTAGTTCAACAATGTTTTCATATTAGTATTTCTTTTATATCTATTGAATGCAAATATAGGGCTATTAAGGAGTAAGATTCAAAAAAGTTTTTTAAAGAAATGGTGCTTTTGGTATATGGAAGTTTCTTGCTACTAATGAACTTGAATTTGAAGATTTTTGAGAAACCAAAAAATGTTCAACTGCGTGCATTTTCTTGAAGGTGTAAGAATTTAATTATGTCAACTTAACATCTATAATGGTAATTAGAAAAAATAAAATGAGGGTAATTATAAGAAAAAAAGAACATGGAAAAAGTGATTAGGCTGAGTTAATATTAAATCTTCCCCTGTCCCTTTCTATTTTTTTTTTCTAGGCAAAGTGCTAGAAAGTAGATAAGAAAAATTATAACTCATTCATTGACAGCTAATAGGTGCTTTTATTCTAATTGCACATATGCCAAATTAATCTGGAAATATTAAGAGGGTTTTTATTTAAATTTTAGAAGATATTTAAACATCTAATGGTTTCAGAAGAGCAGAGGGCTGTGTGCAACATATTTCTTCAGGGTTATTATCTGGAAGGGAAGGAAGGAAGGAAGGGAAGGAGGGAGTGAAGGGGCAGATACTTGGTGAGCGTGCTAGCCCTCACTGGAGTATTGTTTTCCCTTGGGCATAAATCTCCAGGACTAACAGTGTGATATTACACTGTTTTAAACATGTTATCAAAAAAATTCTCTCTGCATCACAAAANGGGGCAGATACTTGGTGAGCGTGCTAGCCCTCACTGGAGTATTGTTTTCCCTTGGGCATAAATCTCCAGGACTAACAGTGTGATATTACACTGTTTTAAACATGTTATCAAAAAAATTCTCTCTGCATCACAAAAATGACAAAATCCAACTTATAGTACAGAGCAGTTAAGAGGATTTTTTAATGGTTTATCTTCATGTGTTCAATATGAAATTGTATTGAGATAGGGACTTTCACTGTGAGAGCATCTTATCCAAGGGAAGTCCTTTCAAAAAGTAATTGATTTACTCTTGTTCAGGGAAAGAAGCTGCTCTCAGCATGCGCCAAGATCCTTCACCTTTGAGCAGATCATTATGGCCCTTACTAATTATGCCTATTTAGACTGGCAACCTTGCCCTACAGTGAATGTGCAAAAGAGTCTTTTGTTTGCCTTAGCAAAACAGCTTGGCATGGTGGTATTCAAAGTCCTGGGGATGAAGCCATTCAATTTGTGTGAAGAACCTGGGGACCATCCTCAGGGACAGAGGGGAAAATACCACTCAAACCTCCCCCAACCCTGACATCAACCACACACTCAGAGACATATGAACACCTCAGGGTGGCTGAGGGAGATGGAGTGTGGTCTGGGCCTAGCACCAAGTCAGAAAAAGAGAAAAAAGTGGTGGGGCTATTTTGGTCCAGACAACTTTTCTGAGGTCAGTTTGTACCCCAGAAGTGGCAGTGCTGAAACCAAACATCTTCATTGATAGGAGCTGCAAAAATGTGACCCATGACTCCAAGGATCTGGAGCCAGCTTGACATCACAGAACATAACTCACCCACATTAGCTTCTGTAACAACTGCTGCTGCCTGACAATGGCCTCACCCCGCATCTCTGAGGCAGCCTTGCATCACACAGGTTTAGGTGGTGGCATTAAAAAAAAAAGCTGTGATTCCTTGCCCATCAGTGTGAAACTCTCCTCTCTGAGAGTGAACCCACATGCAAGTCCACTCTAGATGGTGGCAGTTTGAGGGCAGCATCTCACCCCAACCTCTCTGTACACTGGGAACAGGTTGTAAAGAAGAATGTGATACTTTAAATACCAAATGTAGACAATGTGGTATTTAGACGAATAACAACATCCACTCATCTAGATATATCTTCCATAAGCACCAGGGCTCTGGCATTTCTTCCAGCTTTGCTTCTTTTGTGTGGTGGCTTCAGCCTCCCCCTGCTGCTGCCTCCATGAGGCAGTTCTTAGACTCTATTTTTCAACCTCTGTCACACATGGAAACTGAGCTTTGTTTGTCCATCTTTAAAATTAAAACAAAAACAAAAACAAAAAATCCTGACAAAGTCTTAAGGAAGAACTCTGATTACCCTTGCTTAATTTGTCTTCAGTCTGGGGTTTCTCACCTGGGCACTACTGTCCTTCTGGGCTCCTCCTCACCCCCCAAGTTGTACAACCAAAAATGTCTTTAGAAATTGTCAAATGTCCTCTGGTAGACAGAATTGCCCCCCTATTGAAAACCATTGCTTTAGATTTATCACTATATTTAGAAATATAGGATCACATTATATCAGACCAAAGTGGCAAGGTGGGATTGGGAGAAAAGATCAAATTCTCAATTTATTGTGAACTGGGCAGTCACCCCAATTTGAGTCTTCTGCTTACCTCAAAACTTCCAGCCCTGCTTTTGTCATATAGGCTCTCTCTAAGCTTCTGCATTAAACATTTTCTAATCTTTTTTGACAAATGATTACTTCATTATCATGAAGGCTACTTGTAAGATTTAGGTGGAGTACAAAATAAGAATTAGGACTGAGATCTCATTTTTATTAATATTTACTGAAATTGAAACATGATAACATGCATATTCAAGCAATTTATCTCAAATATAACATAAAAATCATTGGCCACAACTGGATTTATATATTAATATTTTCCTTTGATTAGAGGGAAACAGATTATTTTTTGTTTTTCTATTTTCCTTATATCAAAAAAACTCAATTTTTTATTGGTTAAAGAAAGGGAGGCATAACAAAGCCTGCTTCTTATAATTGTGAATGTTAAGTAAAATGATTTTGTAATGTATCACAGAATAAACATTTGTATGGTTATATATACCAACCAAACAAGTTCATATGTTGTTTACATATTATTTTCGATACTAGGATCTCTTTATTAAGTAGCTCTGCAAGATCCCATTTGATTCTTTGTTCACAGATTTTGCAATTAAATCTTAGAAGTCTGTACCATGCCATTGCTCTGTACGTATTTATTAGGCCTTGTGAATGTGGGCATAATAAGAAACAGAAAAAG
>NW_007726886.1:133732-135212 GCF_000696425.1 Galeopterus variegatus
ACATTTGTATGGTTATATATACCAACCAAACAAGTTCATATGTTGTTTACATATTATTTTCCATACTAGGATCTCTTTATTAAGTAGCTCTGCAAGATCCCATTTGATTCTTTGTTCACAGATTTTGCAATTAAATCTTAGAAGTCTGTACCATGTCATTGCTCTGTACGTATTTATTAGGCCTTGTGAATGTGGGCATAATAAGAAACAGAAAAAGGTAAGCACTAGAATTCTGCCTCACCGATTTCATAGAATCAAAGAGAAAACCTGACCCACTCAGGAAGGCCACAGACAATGAGCAGAGCATGTGTTTTGTCCTTGAAATTTCTACTATTTTTTTTTTTTTTGATTTATAAGCAGTCTGAAGAAGAATCCTATAAATTAAAACATATACTCCTGCATCTTAATTTTCATACAGACCCCAGTGGTAGATTTACAGTCATTCAAGACCTACTCCATCATAATTAAATTGTACTTGTCAGGTTTTTATTGCTAGTCTTGAAGATAAATCCTTATCTCAGAGGTTCCCACCGTGATTATCATCATGGCTTCTTGTTCTTATCATAGATAGGGGATTTTGACAGAGCCATAACTCCTACAGATCTTGTATACTTTACCTTCAGCACAAGACACCATTATTTATTTATCTAAAAATATTCTGATTGCTTTTGTTTCTTCAAATTTTCCAGAGCTTTTTCTCTTTCTCCTTCCTTCCTTTGAAATAATGCTAGTTTTTCTTTTTTTTTTTTTTTTAACCTTGTTTTTAATTACACCATTTCACTTTCTGCTGCATTTAATGGAAGTTTGCTCCACATATTACTCATTAGATAGTGGCAAATATTCTTTCTATAAATGTAGTAGAATATCATAAAGAAAAATATCCTCTATCCCTAACTTGCCCTTCATAGGAGTAAAACTACATTTGTATCCTCTTTTTCCCCTAAAAGACTGTTCTTTTTAAGACTTTCAGTATAATTTTGATATATTTTTGAGAGAATCTTATGCCAGAATATCAAATAAGGGAAATCAAACAATATATATTTTTTGTATTGTTTGTGATTCGACAGTCTGTTTTTATTAAGTAAAAATATTTTACAAGCATTATAAAATGATTTCTGTTTATTTTACACATGTAGGCAGTGAGTTATAGAAAACCAAAACTAGAGGAAAACATTTGTAATAAATATGATAGATTACAAGTAATCTTCTTAATATATTGCACAAAAAGAATACCAATATTATAAAAAATTAGAAAAAAGTATAAAATATTGAAGATAATTCATAGAAAAGGAAGTAAATATCTAGTACCTATCACAAATTTTAAATTTCAATGAAAATCAGGACACTTAAATACCATCCTCATGTTTTAAATCAGCAGATATTTTTGAAAATCGGAACAGATGAATTCCAGCCTTATTTTTTAAATTTGCAGATACTTTGAAATGAATACTGTATTAGTTTCCCAGGGCTCCTTAACAAA
>NW_007726886.1:135562-136713 GCF_000696425.1 Galeopterus variegatus
CGTTTTAAATCAGCAGATATTTTTGAAAATCGGAACAGATGAATTCCAGCCTTATTTTTTAAATTTGCAGATACTTTGAAATGAATACTGTATTAGTTTCCCAGGGCTCCTTAACAAAGTACCACAAACTGGGTGGCTTCAAACAACATAAATTTGTTCCCTCATAGTTCTTGAGGCTAGAAATCCAAAGTCAAAATGTTGTTAGGTATAAGCTCCCTTCGAAGCCTCTAAGGGAGAATCCTTTCTGGTCTCTTCCAGTTGCTGATAGCCCCAGGCATTCCTTGGCTTGTAGCAGCATAACTCCAGTCTTTGCCTCCATCTTCACATGGCCATCTTTCCTCTGTGTCTATCTCTTCTTACAAGGACACAAATCATATTGAATTAGGTTCACCCTAATTCAGTATGACTTCGTCTTAATTTGATAGCATTTGCACAGACCATATTCCAGATAAGATCACATTCACAGGTCCCGGGGGCTAGGATTTCAACATATCTTTTTGAAAGGGGGGGACACAATTTACCCCATAACAGATATAATCCATTGCTGATAAATTAGTAATGCCTTTCTGCAAAGTAACTTAGTGTTGGGAAAATAGAATAGTTTATTCAAGCCCCCTCGCCTTAGGTCTGGTTGNGTAACTTAGTGTTGGGAAAATAGAATAGTTTATTCAAGCCCCCTCGCCTTAGGTCTGGTTGGGGGTGGTGCAGTGCATTCTTTGTAAATAAGTTGTGTGGGGGTGGGGTTGGTGCACATGCATGGTGCCACTACCTGGGTGCTGGTTACCTTGCTTGGAGACCTGCATGTGAAGGGTTTGTGACCCAAATGGGCTTGAGGGGTCTGTGAGCTCCAGACCCAGCCCTAGCTCAACAATTGGCATAGTCATAGCAGGATTCTGAGCAGGTACAGGATCCAAAAGCCCTTGGAGAAGGAGGAAATGTGGCTACTTGTGAATATGCTCTGCCCTATGGCCACTTTCCTGTTGACCAGGATCTGGTTGCTGCTCACTGTATTGCAAGGCAGCATAGCCCAGGCACTATGACAGAAAACCCCTTGGGAGGGGGAGGAAATGTGGCTGTCCTTGAGCATATGGTGCCTGGTAGCCACTTTTCTGCTGAGCAGAGCCTGGCTACTGCTCACTATGCTGCAAACT
>NW_007726886.1:138360-139570 GCF_000696425.1 Galeopterus variegatus
ATGTGGCTTGACTTGCTTGAAGCAGGGGTTGATAAAAAGAAAATTGACTGGCAGCCAAATGCAGTTTTGTTTGCTTTGTGGCAGCAATTGCGCCCTGAACAGTGTTTCACCAAATGTTGGGAAACAGGTAGCAAGGTACGTTCAATGGATTTAAAGAACTTTTTGGTTGCTCCTGAAGAGGCAGATGAACTGTTCCATTTTGACCTGGGAGCAGGCCAAGGTGCTCATCTTTTGGGGGCAAGCAAGGACTGGAGGCCTTATGTTGAATTGACAATATATTGGTCGAGGACAAATGCGCAGCATGCTTTGGCATTGGTGGATACAGACACAGAATGTAGCCTGATATATGGCAATCCAGATAAATTTCCAGGGTCCACAGTTCATATAGATGGCTATGGTGGACATAGTACTGAGGTCAAAGCTGTGTTATTGCCATTGGGCATAGGAAGATTACCTCCTCGTGTATGTACTGTATATATATCTTCCATAGCTGAATACATCTTGGGTATTGATATACCTTATGGTTTGCACCTGCAAACAACAATTGGAGAGTTTCAGCTGCGAATACAACAGTAAAGCCTGTGTTATGAAGATATGCTAAACATGACCCACAGGTGTTACCCAAGCCAAGACATGTGGTTAATGTAAAGCAGTATCGCCTACCAGGAGGACATGCAGAGATAAATCCCACTATATTGGAATTAGAGAAAGTTGGCATTATTCATCCAGCTTATAGACCATTTAATGCTCCAGTATGGCCAGTGAAAAAGCCTGATGGTACCTGGAGAATGAATGTAGGTTATTGAGAACTAAACAAAGTAGTGCCTCCTTTGCATGCAGCTGTGCCTTCAGTTTATTACTTGATGGATCAGCTGACAACTCAGCTGGGGACTTATCATTGTGTACCAGACCTTGCAAATGCTTTTTTCTCTACTCCAATCTCGGCTGATAGCCAAGATCAGTTCACCTTCAGCTGGGAAGAAAGACAGTGGACCTTTCAAATATTGCCCCATGGTTATCTGCATAGCCCAACCACCTGTCATGGTTTGGTGGCTGGGGACCTAGCCAAGCGGACTAGGCCCAGCACTGTTACGATGTTTCACTACATTGATGATGTGTTACTAACCTCTGATTCTCTTGCAGATTTAGCCCAGGCAGCTCCAATGCTGTTAAGTCATTTGGAACAATGTGGGTGGGCCATGAATACAGC
>NW_007726886.1:142611-163147 GCF_000696425.1 Galeopterus variegatus
TATTTTAGAACAAGCCAGAAAAGGTCTAAGCAGATATATGTAATAGATTTTTATACTCACTAAAATTTTATCTTATTTCTTTTGACAATTTGTTTTGTGTGTAGTGCTACAAATTTAATATGTTTTTTCTTTTGGATATCTTCTTTCACAAAATGAGAACTAGAGGTGAGTTCTTCTCAGTGATCCTGTTAACCCTGACTACTGGTTAAAATAGTCCAATGGGATTTTAGTGCTCACATATGGCTTATCTTATTGTTCCAGCAACTTGTTTCATGGTAGTTGGTCTCTTGCTTTCCAGGTAGGCCTTTCCATAGTCCTGCCTCATGACATGGTAGCTGGATGTTTTCAGGGTAAGCAATCCAAGAAAGAGGGGATGAGAAGTGTGGCCAAGATGAAAGTCAGTCTTTTTATGACTTTATCTCAGAAATNGAGGGGATGAGAAGTGTGGCCAAGATGAAAGTCAGTCTTTTTATGACTTTATCTCAGAAATAATATCCCATAACTGCTGCCATTTTCTATTCTTTAGTACTGAGTCAATAAGTCCAGCCCACAGGCATCATGAAAGAATTAAACAAGGGTGTGAATTCAAGGAGGAAAGAATCATTGAGGCCTTCTTTTGGAGAACACTGTGTTAAGCAGTCAAAACTCAAGTGGTTGAGGTATGTATGCAGGAGTAGATTTCAGTGAATATAGTTTAGGATGCAGGCAGGGAGACTGGACAGAAAAAGATGTAACTCTGGTCTCAGAATTGGCATTGTGGGCCCTCATATCCAGATAACTACCAGGGGTACTTTGTGGGCCCTCATATCCAGATAACTACCAGGGGTACTAAGGGAGTAAAAAGCCTAAGCTCAGATCTGGGATCTGGGCACAGAGACAGGGGGAAGATGTGACTCAGAAGCCAGCATGAAGGCCACTTCTGTGGGCCCCCATATCCAGATAACTACCAGGGGTACTAAGGGAGTAAAAAGCCTAAGCTCAGACCTGGGATCTGGGCACAGAGACAGGGGGAAGATGTGACTCAGAAGCCAGCATGAAGGCCACTTGGATCTGTGAGGGCAACTTCTGCTAGACTTCATTGTTTCAGTTCAGGACCTGAGTAGAGAAGGAAGACCTGAATCTGGGAAGCTTCACTGGTTCAGCTTTGAGGACCAGACAAGGGCAGGGCTGAAATTAGCCACAGAACAGTGGTTCTCAAGCTTTGCGTGGTATCACAATCACTTAGTAACTTGATGAAAATACAAAGACTCAGGCCCTATTTTACTTCAACAAGCCTGCCTCTGTGTTCTTCACTAATGCTCCAGCATTCTAATACTGATGGAAGTTTGAGAACCATTGCCTTGGAAGGACTGCTTAGGTTCCCCAAGAAATGTGCCATGTACTGATTCATGATAATGAATTCACTCAATTAACAAGATAGTACTAAACTCTGACACAGTTCATCATATAAATATGGATTTGCCCCTTTGTAGACAGAAGTGGAGAAAAAGATGATAATAACTAAAAGCTTTCCAAGGAAAAGGCCTGTGCTTTTATGCTGGAAGAACAAATCATGGCTGGCACTGATTAATCGATTCTGCTCTCTCAGGCTGGCAAAATGCAAAGGAGTTTTCTTTGCCAGAAATAACAAAATGGACACCCAGGCCAGCATCTGGAACTTATTCTTAAAGAAATCTGGCATTAGCTAAAATTAGAGTGGTGGGTCAGTTTCTATTTACCCGTTTCACTGGTCATGCTGACTACAGATTAAAGTAACTTAAACTAAAAACTTTTTTTTTTTTGGCAGCTGTCTGGTAAGGGGATCTGAACCCTTGGCCTCGGTGTTATCAGTACCACGTTAAACTGAAATCTCTATTCTGTTTTTCATTCTCTTCCTTCTTGTTACATCATGTTTATTTCCAAATATGTTTGACAAACATATATTAGTGGTACTCTACTAAGACTTAGATGATACAGAACCCAATTGTACTTTTATAAAATAGTCTTAACTGAGAGGGATCCCAGCATAGAATACGTAAGCATACTATCTTTGATTCTAGAGAGACTTGACTTTAAATACAAGTGATGCCAGGCTTTAAAGACAAGTGATGATGAAATCTTTAGTAATTCAACATTTTTAGAGTTTTTTCTGTGTGTACACATGGATCACCTAATTACTTTGAAAAACTATTATTAGAATTATAAATGAAGCATACAAAATGCTCAATCCATAGTAGGTGCTCAAAAAACTGAACTATTACTACTATTAATTGCTAATACTCCCTAATTCTGTAAAGATCAAAATATATCAGATTTTTTTTTTTTTTTTTTTTAAGAATCAGATGCAGGTTATGCCTACTAGGCTGTATTTCTAATTTTTTGTTTTGAAGTAAGAATTATAGTGTAAGTAGTCAAGAGCACAGATTCTAGATCTAGCCAAGTTCAAAGTTAACTTTGCCATTCATTAGTGGTATATCCTTGGGTGATTTATAAGACAATTTACTTAACCTTCTGCCTTGCTCTCCTTATCTGTAAAATGGGGATAATAATGATGCACCAACCTAATGGGAATTTGTAAGGATTAAATTAGTATTTATAAAGCAATGACAAGAAAAAGCGCCCTATGTGTTAGTTATTGTTAATCATAATTTTTTTCAAAGAAATTATGATTTTTTAAATCCATTTTTATCCTTTGCCTCTGCTTTTTACCTTATCTACCAATTTTGGATGTTATTTATAAAATACAACAATGGACTAAATGTCTTTTGTGCAGATTTTAGCTTCTTGATGGGATGACGTTACCATATATCTCTTTGAATTGTTTCACAGGCCTTATCCTAATTATATGATGCCTCTCTTCCAAGGATTTCAGCTGCTCATTGGGGTGCCAGATACTTTTGGGAGCTGCAATTAATTATATGAGGCAAGAGAGCTCCATCCATAGAATTACTCTGCTCTCAGTAAACTAATTAGTACCCATGTGATCCGAACATGTGAAGGCACCATCCAAACGTGCCTCTCTGGCTCTTGAGAAGTAATATTCCTTATGAGAACTGTGCTCAGAATAGAAATAATAGGAGAGAGTGATCCAATTTTTTTTCCTCCTTGACAGCATATAGCAGTAGAACGTTCTGCAGTGGATGGCCAATATATGTGATTAATGATAAAAGTAAAAATAGAACAACGTTTTCCTGTGTATTTGAGAGAGTATCATATTAACTCACTTTTCTCAAGTTGTTTAAAGGGGTTATTTACTTCAAAGTCTTCCTTCTTAAAACAAAAATTTTTATACCAGTACCAGTACTGATGGAGACAGAAAGTTCTAAGATCATAAAATTTGTTGTCATGGCCGTTTGGGAAATAAAAGTTCCTCAGAATATCTCAGAAGTGTGATTTTTCCTGAGTATACTATTGCTGAGGATAATTCATTTTCTAGGCTGGTGGGTGATGGATTTACTGTCTTGAGAGGATTCCACATAAAGCATTTCTCCCGTCTGTGTGCTTTTGAGCATTCACTTCAGGAAACTAAAAAGATGTACTTTTTGAAGTAAGAATTATAGGGTAAGTAGTCAAGAGCACAGATTCTGGATCTAGCCAAATTCAAAGTTAACTTTGCCATCCATTAGTGGTATATCCTTGGGTGATTTCCAAGTCAATTTACTTAACCTTCTGCCTTAGCTGATGTCAAGTATCAAGTTTTTCTGATGTCTGCACAACCCTGCACAGAGAACCACTGATTTTATCTCATAGCTGTGACATGAGCACTTCAAAGAATTGGGAAAGGAAAGTATTATACATATAGAGTTGTTTGTTTTCCCAGGCAGCGAGCAATTGTCTTCTAGGTGGCTCGCAGTAAGAATTCATAGGCTTCTTTGAGTATCCCAAGGTTGAGAACTTCCTACCATGCAGAGCATGAAAAAGGTCTGAACGGGGAAGTTGGAAAACTGTGAAAAGTTAGGTCAGTCAATGGGAACAATGCCATTTGCTCCTTGGGGGTACCAGGTGACAAGGAGTGAGGCTTGAGTACTAGGGCAGGAGCACCAGGAGGGCAAGGAAAATTAACAACAGCATGACAGAAATCAAACGCACAAAAAGAGGAGCTCAAAAGCGAGAAGCTGCCTCAGTGGCCATGTATCAGGCTGCCTGGAATGTGCAACTGCAGAAGAGACAGACGGTAAAAACAAGAAGAGCAGGAGAGGGAAAGGCGGTTTATCTTGTTTACTTCCAAACTACAGGACCCTGGTAATATCCTAACTGGACGTGGAGTAAATAAGGTGGATTCTCAGTCCTCTGGGAACACATATACAGATTCAACAGAAAAAGAGAGTAGAGGACAGTTTTTCAAGAGCGGGAATGACATGTTGACTCCATTAGCCACAGCTAGACAATATGTACAAACTCTCTTTGTGAAGCAGGCTTAGTATTCAAAGCTAAATCACACTTGTCTGATATGTTTATAATCATGAGTGAGGTTTGATTTAGCCGTCCAGTAAAGTCAGTTAATGATTTAACCTTAGTGTATAATTCTGTCACTTTTAACCAATCCCATTTATTTCACAAGTTTAAATAAAGTACTATACAAAAAGTGTATGTCAAAAGAGGCACGCTTCCTCATTAGTTCCCTGGACATTATGAAGTGTCGTTAACCTTGCCCACAGTGTGATTCTATGTTAAAATATAAGGATGCTCACATAACAGGCAGCATGGAATGTCTGCATTTCTGAAACTTTGCCAGGGGTAACTTTGAAGTAGAGCTGCTCAATATCACCAAAAGCTCTGTGGAAAAGAGTATACTGTCTAGTACACTCTGTCCATTACATTAAATTGGCTAGGGAAGACACTTATGTGGGATGTTAGTAGATCGCCTATCAATGATTCATCATATCATTAACATATTATAAGAAACAGCCCTGTAGAATGTCTTATATTTCCTAACGAGTTCTGCTTTTGAGAGAACATTATATGTGAGTTACACAAACTCCTTTTTATGGGAAATATTTTTCTCAGCACTCAGTACCTGAAAAGCATTGAGTAGTTTGATTTTATCTTGTGGACAAATGAATCACATAATTTATTGTGTTTCCCACTTTGCTTTGGCTTCTAGAGAGCTTTAGAGCCAAAACTTTGGTGCTATCTAGATCAAATACACCAGATCTTATTGCATGCATTCATGTACTAACTTTATCCCTGGTTTCTCTTTTTCCTGGATTCATTTTTTTTTCTTCTAATTTCCTCTATCTCTACTTTTTTCTAATTGTTAGGAGCTCTTATTATTTTTTGGAAGAAAGGTAGGCAATAGATAGAAAAGATTAATGGAACAATATTTTTATTAAGTCCTAGGTGAATCCTAATGTCTTACCTATAGGCCTCCAGGTGTAGAGGAAGAGGGTCAGGGTTAGCAGTTCAGAAAAGGTCAGTTGCAGGTGCATTGCAGTTGTTTCCACTGGTTTTCTTTCTGTTACTGCCATCACTCCCCCCACCCCCCTCGCCCCCCACCCCCTTATTGCTGTGGCTTTTTTGTTGTTAGCTTACTCTCTTACTTGCATTTTTGGAGTGGATTTTGTTGCCTTCTGGTGACTAGGATGTGCTTCTTTCTTAAGTGAAGCATTTGTGTGTTTTGGTTAGAGACCCCTTTGATTTCCTAAGTATTTGCCTGTTTAAGAGTTAAGAAAATAAAGTCAATGCTTCTGTGTCTCCTCATCACATTATATGTAAATGCTACCAATAGGAAGTAATGTATCTTTGATTGATCAAACTTCATAATTTAAGTTCACTTAGGCAGATGTAGATTTGACATTTCTTAAGTAAAGAAAAGGAAAAGACACCCAAGCTTACAAAATAGGTGGCTGGGGTGGGGGAAGGTGATATAATGTAGCAAAATCTGTTAGGTGAGTTTTTTCACAGCAAATTAAATTAATAGCACTGAACTTAGGTAAACATAGTTCAGCAAAAAGTTTTACTTAATGGTAATAGCTCTAATGGTAGAGTTACTTGGACAACCAAACAAAACAAGGTTACAAAATTTTTGTTTAAAAATAAAAGAAAAAAGAAATCCTCAATGTGTTCAGTTTTGCCCTATGGAATACCTTTAGAATACTGAGAAAGTGTGTGCATGTGTGTTCCCAGTTCTGGCCTAACCCTGAATCTCCAGCCTCTTATTCCTAACTAACTACATGACTTTTTCACTGTCACAGATGTGCCACCTTCAAGCTCATGTACTTCTGTGTAGAAAAAACAAACTCAGTTTTTCCCATTGTACTTTACAACATGCTTCTGAGACCAGGTGTGTGGGGATTTCTCCCTCTCCCGCCCCCAGCAAGAAAGCAATCAGTTCTGCAGCAGACACCAGCTAGGTGTCTTCTAATTCAGTTTGATTCTGACGCTATCTACCTGGAGATTGCATCAGATCCTGTGGTTGAAAGCTCGGTCTCACAAGACTACTCCCACTTCCAATGCTGATTGCTAGCCCCAAGTTACTTTGCCTGTGCTTCGGGCTGACTGGCCATAAATGGGGGTTCCCAGAACCCCCTTCATTGGGTTTGATTAATTTGCTAGGGCAGCTCACAGAACTCAGGAAACACATACATTTACTGGTTTATTATAACAAATATTACAAAGAATACAGACACAGAGATGCATAGGACAAGGTATGGGAGAAGGCACAGGGAGCTTTCACGCCTTCCCCGGGCATACCATCCTCCAGAAACTTTCAAGTGTCCAGCTATCCAGAAGGTCTCTGAACCCTGTCCTGTTAAATCTTTATGGAGGCTTCATAACACAGGCATGATTGATTAAATCGTTTGCCACTGATGATCCACTTAACCTTAAGCCTCTTCTCCCACCCAGAATGTTGGGAGATGGGGTTGAAAGACCCAACACTCTAGTGCTGCTTTGGTCTTTCTGGTGACCAGTCCCCATCTTGAAGCTGCCTAGGGACTACCAGCCATCAGTCAACTCATTAGCATACAAAAAGACACTTTTTATTTTGAAGATTCCAAAGATTTTAGGAGTTGTAAAGCCAAGGAACAGGGACAAAAAACAAATATGTATTTTACAATATTACAACTTCCTATCCCTTGAAAAGAGGAACATCCTCTAAGCTCCTTGGGGATTCTTCTAGCTGCCTACTATGAAAAATAGAAAAGATTGAATTGCAAATATACTCACATTTGGGACAATATTCCCAGTAGTTTCACTGAGTGACTTTGATGTGCATTTCTCACCCAAGTTTCTCCGTCATGTTTTTCACTGGGAGAGAAACTTCTGGGACAGAGGAGCTTTTCTGATGTGGCTATTGAGAAGTAGGTAGTCATGAGCTAGTTTTAATTATAAGGCTTTAACTTGAGATTTGCACTCTGGTAAGTGCAAGCAGTTTCATTTTTAATATAGAGTTAATAATGACAGACACAGCAATACTAGATAGAGAAATAGGGATGGAGTTGGATTCAGAAAGTTGGTCATAAGTATGTTTTATATAAAAAAAATCCTTAAATACTACATAAAATGAAGTCAAAAGTATTGGGAGGAGGTTTCTGAGGCCATGAAAAGGGAGGCAGTCTGTGTGGAAAGGGGAAGAGGAGCTCGCTCTGACCACCACACTGTCTCCACTCACTTGCTGAAGGAGTCCAAGTACAGAAACTGCGAGGGGAGGCAAACTGTGGATCTGGGAGATGAAGCCTGCCCAGAGACTTCTCAGGGTAGATTATAAAGCCAAGAATAGAGCATGGATTATGAGAAACCCACTGTCTGTACCCAAAAGCTATGTCCAGCAATAGATAGACAGCAGCAGCATCCATTCCTGCCTTGAGTTTATCCTCCCTAAATAGAGGCAGAGACATGAAAGGAAAAATCTAAAACCATGGCAGATATTACAGCCTTCTCGGTTTGACTGAAAACGGTAATTGGCCACAATAACCAACCACATTGTATATTGACAAAATAATATAAAATAAAAAGAAAAAAATGAATAAAAGAAAAGAAAAGAAAATGGGGTAAAAGAAAGTAAGAGGAGAGAAGTTACAAGGGGAACAATATATTCAAAAAATTCTGGGAGGGTTTCAAATTTCTTTCTCCCTGAGGCCAGTTCATCTTCATTAGTTCAACAGATATTTATTGAGCAAGTACTATACATTGAGCACTGTTTTAGGTGCTTTTGTACAGTGGAGAAAAAGCAGGTAAAGTAACTTCTCTGACGTAGCTTTTATACTTCAGGATGGGAGACAGACAATGCACACAAATACAATGTCAGTAGTGATGTGTTATGAAGAATAGTGAAGCAGAGGGAAGGAATAAAAAGGAGACAGGAGGGTGAGGCAAAGAAGTGTTCTCCAATATGGTGATTTTGAGCAGAAACTTGAATTGAAAGAGAGACCAGTCCTTGTGACTACGTGGGGAAAGATTGTTACAAGCAGAGAGTACACGACTGCAAGGGCAGCAGTTGCCAGCCTCAGTAAAAGCCGAGCAGAGTTGGTTTTCCTTTGTGGGATCTTGCATGGTTGTGCAAGTGATAGGGGAGAAACTGGGAAACCTTGTACTTACTCATATTTGTACAGATTGTCAAACGGAAAAATACAGCCACATTTGTTCTGTAAATGAACTTTCTTGAAAGATAACTCATTACCCAAGATATTATATCTCTTTTATCAGCCATTTGGGTCTTGCCTTTCCAAACATACAAAGAGAAACAAATTTACAGGGAAAAGGAGCAACAGAAAAGGAGAAAAGCTAGTGTTTTGTGACACTCATGAATGAACATCACCAGTTTCGTCTAATTGTGAATAAAAACTACGCTTATGTCTAAGGTGACATCAAATCACATTTTCATGATCATCAACCCTTTTAGTGATCCTGCTGAACAGAGCCAAGGCCCCAAATAAATCTCAGTGACAGTGAACCTGCAGAGCTAAGTCACACTGGGTATGTTACACAGAATGATTTAAAAGGCAACTCAGCAAATCCAGCATTTATGCAACTCATCTGATTCTTTTTTCCACATTTAAACTTATCCAATATCTTGGGAGTATCTGCAGGGGGCCAGGCATATGTTATGGTTTGCACAGTGCATGCCTGGGGTTAGAAAGAGAAAACCTAGCAACAGATGTGCCCATATCATAACTTACTGACTTTGTGTCACTCTTCCCAAGAATACTGGTGGTCATGTTTCTTTTAGTCCTGAGTTGCAGGATCTCCCACATTTCTACAAATTGGATATCAATCTGTTAGACTGAGTTGAACCAGATTTTCATGATGTGGAAAAAAATGCTCGGGAGAGTTGTAGATATAGCCATCAAAATTATGCTCCACCTGTGACTGGAGTCAAGCAAAACCTGCCCATTTTATCCCATGGCAGATCTATGACAGCTCTCATCACTTGGCTTAGCCAACTTTTGTTCTGTCCTCCGAAATTTCACCCCAAGCTGGATTTTCTTCAAGACCCTATAGGCTCAAATATCAGGTGAATCTAAATAATGAGAAATCCGCTGAAAGGAATTTGAGCCTACTTCACATGCATAATTCACATTTGTAATGGTTTCATTCAGGTGGCTTATTGAATTCTTCTTTTAAATACATCAGGGCTCATGTGTGTATGCCTTGAGAAAAACAGATTTATCTTATACTATATAAATATTTTTGATAAGCTATCAAAATTGTCTCGAATTAACATCAAATAATTTCTAAAAGATATATTGCAAAGTGTGAAGGAGAATATGAATTTATAACTTGTGGATTTTGCTCTTTAATTCTTATCTGTCTAGAGTCAAATTAGTGGTTTTCTAGTTTTTTCCTCCTGTCATTGATGCTATGTGAATAACTTGCCAAACAAGAAAATGACTAAGAAAATCTAATACAATTGTTTTTGGAGCATACTGGGAGTTTTAAGGAGGCCAGAATTCTAAAGTTGGAAAATAAAATTAATTAAAAGGCAGAGATCTTTTTATTGACACAAGTTCTGTTATTTAACACACATACTCATGCACATATATATATATATAAATATGCCATCAGTATGGTTTGGTAAATAAAAGGAGACAAACACTTAGCAATATTTAATTCTGATATTGTCATTAACATGAGGCTTTCTATTGACTTGTTTTAATTGCTCATGCCTCACGTATTTTATAAACTAGAATTAAAGGAATGAAGAAGTTCTATTGTAATGAACTCAGTAATTTTACATAGGCATAGAAACCGATTAATAGATGGGGTATTTGAAAAGCTAGACTGTTATGTATGAGGGTCTGTTAATTGTCTACCACTATAAAGCTGGATCTTAAGACTCCAAAGGTTAAAAAAAATTCATGTGTCACTTGTTATCGTCAGGTAAGCTTCAGTTCCCTAATATAGACAGATGCCTTCTTAAACTCTGTTGGAACAAAGAAGAAAATAAACACATCCACAGATACAACAGATCCTACTGAACTTGAAAGAATTTCAGGCAACAGGCCAATTTGGAATTTGGACTGGAATTGACAATATGTCCCTGATAATGTAAATAGCTAGCACTTGCTGAGTTCTTACTATGTGCCAGACACTATTCTAAATGCCGCATCATGTTAACCCACTTAATCCAAAAATGACTATCCCTTTTTTATAAATGAAGAAACTATGGCCTAGAGAGGTTATATAACCTGACCAAGTTTGCCTACTTGACAAGTAGCAGAGCCTAGATTTAGAACCAAGTACTGCTCCTACTCCCAGCCAAGCTAGTAACAGTCATCATCCACTGCCAGATATTTAACCTATGCATTTCTCTGTACTTTGAAGATGACATTTTAGTCAAGCAACTTGGCACCAGACTCAGGTGTAAAGACTCTTTGCAATATTGTTGAGGGCAGAGAATTGTCAGGTTTTTTTTGGAGTATGTATAAAGCATATTTACTTCACAGGGCCTGGTTTTCCAAAGCCTTGCAGTTTCAAATATTGACCTTGCAAAGGACAAGAAATTTTCCCCAGGCTATAGTCTCTATTGTAAGACAAAGAATTGTAACACAGCAAGGCTGCTGGCTCAGACAGACAGGTTACTGATTGATAGGTAAAGATACTGGGAAATTGCTGTAAGAAGAGAATGTTTGCTAAAATCAAGCTTTTGTTAGTGGATCAACTTAATTGCATTATAGAATGTCACCTCGCTTGTCTTACTGAATGTTACCAGCTTCTGTTAAACTTGTTAAACTATACTTAGTAAAAACCCCACCTGTGTTCTCTTCCTGTAACTTCCCGGTCTGAAGAATAAATGCGGGAAGAGAACACCAATTCGTGGTTAATTTCCCAAATGGAAGGAATGCCTCTCTCTTGAGGGTTCCAGGAGATTAAATCCTTTTCAGGGCTTCTCACTGCTCAGAAGAGATGGGCTTTGAGTAATCTTTAGTGGCTCCATTACCCAGGGGAAAAGAGATGACAAATCCATGGGAGGTAAAGCAACAAGTTTTGTTTGACTCTCATATTTCCACAGCCTAGACCAGTGACTGTCATATAGCAGAAGTTAAATAAAGCCATGTTTCCTAAGCATGAGCGAAGGGGTCAGTTCAAATCCTGTATTAATAATTTACTGTACATGAGGCCCTGAACAACTCACTTCATCTCATCTCTCTAAGCTCAGTTTTCTTGTCCATAAAATATAGGGAAAAGAAAATTCTTATCTCATAAGTTTATTCTAAGGATTAAATAAGATAATACTTAAACTACTTAGCAAAGGAAAACTAGTAATTTTCTAACATACACTTACCCTATGACTAACAATTCCATTCTAATGTATTTATTCCAAAGAAATAAAAATATATGTCATCACAAAGACCTTACCTGGATATTTATAGATGCTTTATTCATAATTGAAAGAAAGTGAGCTGAGATGCTGGGTACTGTTCAAGCTTTATTAAAGGAAAAGAATCTACTGGGCTGTGCTCAAAGTGGGGAACAGCCAGGGGCTGTCCTGAAAATGGGGGCTAGCACCAGGTGTGGGGGTGGTAGTGCTTATATTGGTTTGTTGGCACCAAGAGCTGGGTGATGTAATTCTGGGGTGGGGATTGAGTTAGGTCATGGGAATGGAGAGTTCTGCACATGAAGAAATGCCAAAAGTTTCATTTTCTCTGAAATCATGAGGCTTCTTATAAGAGAGAACGGGGGAGGGGAGGAGGTGGACGGCGCCATTTTGTACTTGGGCTTGTCTAAGACGGCGCTGGTTATGCTGCAGATCTATAATCACCAAGAACTAGAAATAACCCAAAAGTGCATGAATCAGTAAATGTGTAAATAAATTGTGGTTCATCAATAAAGTATTTTATTTTTTGGCAATCGGGAACAAACTATTGATACATACAACAGTAGGAATGACTGTCAAAATCATATTGCTAAGGGAAAGAAGTCTGACAGAAAAAGCTACATATTGTATGATTCCAATTATTTTAAATTCTGGAAAAACATAAAACTATAGGAACAGAAATCAGATCAGCAGTTGCCAGAATCTGGTCCTAGGGTTTGGTGGAGAGAATTGATTACCAATGGCCACAAATCCTGAATCCTGACTCTGCTGCTTACTAGTTTTATAAACTTATGCAAGTTACTTAACATCTCTGAATCTAAGTTGTTATCATAAAGCTTTCATATAACAAACATTTAATAAAGGTTTTATTAATATTCCACACCAAGAGGTCAGACACAGTCATTCTAATCTCCCAAATAAGCACCAGCAACACAACTTAGATAAATGCTGACCTAACAAGTATTTGGTAAATGATTATTAGGGTTTGGGCTATAAATTACTACCTGCTGTCTTATTAAAGTATAGAATACTTCTTGTAAATAGTATAAAAATCTTCAAATATTCATATGCTCAGCAATGGAAATTTTTAATAAAACAATGGTCTTTAATATAAGGAAAATTACTTCCAACTGTCAGAACTTAACTATTATTTTGTGGCAATTCTATGAGATTTTATTAGCAGTGAAATATTTCACTTTTAAAATGGCATAAAATATTTCCAAACAACTTACCATGTGTCTTATATATTTATAGTAGAAAAATGTATTTACTATAGCACCTGCTTTTTTAACTGGGACTCTAAAGAGCTATATGGACAAAGCCAAGAATATATTTATAAACTCCATTTTGGGAGTTTGTTTCTCTTCCTCAATCAGAAATATGTCTCTGTGCAGATATATAAATTATGTTATTAAATTTCTTATAGTTCATTATATAAGTTTTGAATTTCACCTTAGTTGCATTAATAATGCAATTGAATATTAACCTTATTAATAAGCATCGCATTAATAAAATATTTGTTATTAATTATGTAAATTAATTTTAAGTGGCTCATAAAATTGTTGAACTATTTCTTCTGTCCTCTAAGTTGAGTTATAAATTAAATTTGTATCTCACTGAATTGGACATAATTAATTAAATTAATTAATTCAATCATGAGGAAAATGATTATAACACACGTATTGGGAAGCATGAATAAAATGTTTCTAAGTTTCTCCTTCAATAGATAAAAATGGCTCTTTCTTGGATACCATATAATCTTACTTTTCTCTCACAATATCTAGGAAACCCAGCAAGGTCTGCTTTACACATAATGTGTAGTGGAATTGTAAGTAATAGATGCAACAGTCTAGTTAGTATTATAACGGATGGAGTTGTTATTAATTGGTGCAACTTGAATTGTTGGCAGTAATTTGTGTTTTTATTCCAGTTAAGAATAACAATGGGAAGAGTTCATAGAACAAGGTCAATTCTGTAATTGTCACCTATGAATTTAAAAAATAAAATTATTAATTTGTAAGATCTGATTTCAAAAGGAGTATTATGAATTTTCCCTGAATAACAGTCTATAGCAACGTTATTTAATTAGTTATATATGGCTATAAATATCTTTGAATTAACAAGTTTGCTTTATTTTTTCTTAGCACTCTAAACATTGAAGTTCATTTTTTGAAGTTCTGATGTTAATTTAAAGACTTTTCATGTGGTATTTATAAATACCAATATTTGTTTTATTTGTATTGGAAATTAAGTTAGCTTTGCATGTGTCTTCTAAAATATACACTCAAATATTCATTTGTAAGTTTCTCTAAATGACTAAGGATGATTCACACCTGTTTTATATTTTCTAAAACAAATTCCAACAACAAAAGTCTTTAGAGGGCCGGCCCGGTGGCGCACTGCTACAGTGCGTGGCTTGGGAGCAAGGTGGCGCTCCCACTGAGGGTTCGGATCCCACATACAGACTGGTTCCCGCTCACTGGCTGAGCGAGGTGCAGGCGCGACACCGAGGGTTGCGATCCCGTGCCGGTCCCGGTCCGGTACAGGCGTGACACTGAGGGTTGCGATCCGTTGCCGGACACGGAAAAAGACAAAAAGACAAAAAAAAAAAAAAAAAAAAAAAAAAAAAAAAAAAAAAAGAAATAGGGAAGAGTTTTTCTTTTTTTTCCCACTGAATTACCTTGTAACGTTTTTTAGCCTAAATGCTGAATTCTAGCAACTGCTGAATTGTATGCAAGCTGATTTTCTGGACCCTGTCATGTATCTTAATGATATTGAACTCAGTCAGCCAAGATGCCAAGTGGGTGAAAAACAAGTCTTTATTTGGTTGCAGTATATTACTAGCAATTAATATGAAATAGAATTTCTATAAATCTTATGTGTAATGCTGTCCTCTCAGTA
This sequence comes from Galeopterus variegatus, assembly GCF_000696425.1. NCBI lineage: Eukaryota > Metazoa > Chordata > Mammalia > Dermoptera > Cynocephalidae > Galeopterus > Galeopterus variegatus. The sequence continues at coordinate 157,250 of NW_007726886.1, forward strand.
TATCTGGTTAAATGCCTGTTCTTTTCTTCAAATATAAATGTTATAGGAAATGATGCCCAAAGCAATTAATATAAAAGTAGCAGTTTAACATAAATAGTAAAACATATACCTAATTAGTATAAAAATCAGTTATCACTGTCAATATATCAAACTCTTCCCCTTTAATTACATTAAAATTTTAGAGATTTGTCCTTTTGTGGAAAAGTTTTCCTCCAAAATATAACAACACACTGTAAAAGAGAATGTCTATTATGTAGAGATTATAGCAATAAAATTATCTTTAATAAATTTTTTTAAACAAAATTACATAAAATTAGTAGTTACAAATATACAGTTATTTTTGTTTTGATTCAGTATCTTAAGTATTAAAGGAAAATAATGATGTGTTAAAATAAATAGGACCTACTGAATTCACTTAAAAAAGTCGCCCTACTAAGAAGAAGGAAAAAAAAAAAAAAAATCCAAGGAATTGATCTGACACTCACAGCTAGGCGGTGTTGTTCTACTGCTGTACATAAACAATCTCACAGAACATTAACATCAGACAAGGTCACATTGAGATTTATGATAAGGAGAGATCAAAACAACCATTTCATAATTTTTTCAAAGCACAGACAAAAACAAGGCCACTGTGCAACCCACCAAATACCAAAATACACAAAAACATGACAATTTCTACAATGTTGTTAATGCTCAATAAATACTTGCTGTTATTCTTTGAAATGATCAGTATTGAAAAAGGAAAAATTATACCTCAAGTACAAATATTGCAGTAGTGATAGTAATGTGAACCTTATTTACTAAACATATTTATGTTAACATGTGATCATGAAGATGAAATCCAATATGGTTGATTATTATGTAGAGTAACCTTGGACACTGAATAAAATTAGGTGTTCTCTATCAAATTGGGCCCTGAATCTGTAAATCCTTTAAGTTTGAATATTTCTCATAGTATTTTGCTCTGGCTTTCCATATAAGGTTTTAATTTGAGATCTGGTACCTACTCTTCAAAGATGCACTCCATTTCCTCCCTCTCAGTGAGACATGCTGCATTGTATTCAGGTCCTTGGGTGTCCCTACCTCTAGAATTTGGGATGAAACCGTGATTCAGTATTTGAACAGTAGAATATAACAGAAGTGATGCCGCATGACTTCTGAATCTGGGTCATAAGAAATCTTGCCATTTCTTGCCTGGGTATCATGAAACACTTGTTCTTGGGACACCCCCTCTTAAAATGAAGCTATCATGCCATGAGAAACCCAAGCCACATGGAGAAGCTGGTCTGAGTGCTAAAGTTTACAGCCCCAGCTGAGCTCCCAGCCAATCACCTTCATCAACTGCCAGCCATATGAGTGGGCCATCATGGTTGTCTAGTCCAGTCAAGTCTTCTGATGACTATACCTCCAGCCAACATCTCATTGCAATGAATGAGGCTTGAACTGAGGCCACCCAGCTGAGCTCTGTCAAGCAACAGATCATTAGGATAATAATAAATTGTTATTTTAAACCATAAATTTTTGGTGTTTTCTTCTGCAGCAATAAATAACTGGAAATGAGGTATGGTTTTAACTCTATGTGCCCATTTGAATTTTTGTATAGGGTGAAGTAAAGGAAAATTTTTGCCAGTTAACATTTTTGATGTGGTCATTAACTTAATAATAAAATCACAAAACCCCCAACACCTTTGAACATACTTCATAAGTGCTTTCTTCATGGTCGGTGTTCAGAGTTTCATTCTCGTTTCTCTTTTACTCTATTTCATGTTCTGGTATTTACCTTTTCCATAAGTCAGAAAAAGAGCACATTAAGTATGGGAGAGAAGGGGGGAAAAATCCATGACTTAAGCAACACAAGAAGTTCCTTATCATTCCCGATAGCTCTATAAGAAACAGATGCCACCACAGTAACTTATTGCTAGGGAGGGTGATAGGTAAGAGGAATTCTGGGAAGGCAAATTAGATGCCAAGTTTGTTGTGTTTATATAAGTGTGCTAATGAGTCAAATGATATGCTGCATATTGATTGCTAATGAATGGAACAAATTCTTTCTTATTGTGGAATAACTTTGATTGATATACTTCATGTCTAATGGCCTCTATCAAATTCATGTGTTCCTTCTAGATGCTGAGAGGGGAAAAGTAATTTGCAGATGCTTTTAAACACAATGGACTTTCTCTGAAAACTCCCATTTAATTTGCTGGTCTTATTCACTACCAAAGTATATGAAATTCACTTTGGCATCAGAGACTTCCCAATGGATGGAAATCTGGCTAAGAGCAATGCAATACTAAAGAGCCTATAAAACCTCAGAATCTAGACAAAGAGGAGTTAGTAAAACAAGATGCAGTTATTCAGTAGTGGACATAGACTTGAGAGAATTATAAAAATATTATTCTCAGTATCACCATGGGAATAATGGACTCTAGGATCTCTCTGTCTCTCTCAGAGGGAAGTTTGGAAATGTGATGATAGGTAAAGGATATTTTGTGTCCTAAAGTTGTAGTTTTTAAAATAAATCTTTCCCCTCATTTTATTTTCTGTATCTTTGTTATATTTATCAAAATTGACAATCTCTCAGTCACAAAGCTTTCCCAGATAAGTAGCATTTTGCATATGATCCCATCATTGCTACTATTCCTCCAAAATATTTCTCTCCCTTAGAAATCATGTTGCTTTAATCTAGTTTGGTTTTGCCAAACCATATATTTATTTTATCTTTTGGCTCACCTCTTGGATTCTCTATATCTGTGAAACACTTTCCTCTTTATAAGCCCCAAGTACGCTTAAAGGAACTATGGGTGCTTGCAAGGAATGCAGAAATTCTGGCTTCAGTTTCCAGTCATAGGTTCACTCCCCAGTCACACTTATTTGCCATGTTTCTGAAATGCTGTGTGAGAGGTGATATGTTCCTTTAAAACAGATCTTGAGTTGAGAATCTTATCCACTTGAGAATCACCAAGGTAAGGAAAATGATGCTGACTTACCACATCTCACAAGAGCTGCATTCCTGTGCCCTTTCAGATGAATGGCAGTTTTTTGTAAGCTCTGACAGCAACCACCTCTCTCCTCCTCTTTTTTCTCCCTTCTTTCTATTATCACACGGATGAACTTGCTCACCTAGTCCCTATTCCCAGGCCAGGGGTCATAAAGACTGAGATACAACACTGTGTGTAAAGCTAGGGCTTACAGACTCCTCGAGTCTGTTGCACAGATTGGGTTACAAACCCTTCACATGCAGGTCTGTGAGCTAGGTAACAGGAAAAAAAGGTTCTGAGAGCCATAGGCATAGAAAAATGAATGGGTTTTATTCAGATCTAGGAGCAACTATCCTAGTGGCTTCTCTAAGATTCCTGAGAAGCACTGTGGCTCAGAACTGTTAGACTTTTATGCTTCCTAAGTCCACAACCCTGGACACCTGGGGGCCTATACACAACTTACCTTAAGTAGTAACAAGGAGCACCTGAGGATATTCACAGCAAATGCTTGGCAAGAGTTTGAACATCCGAGGGACACTGACATTTTCTTATTTTTCCCAACACTGTGTTTTCTACTCTGACCTGAATTACTTTTTTTCCAGCAGTCATAAAAAAACCAAACCCACACACCGCTAGCAGTTTGGCCCAATTTATTGAGATCTGGTCTTTTCGAATGTTTCAGGCCACACGTGGCCTTAATAATGACACAATTCCTGGCTTGATCCCTGATTTCAAAGATTAAAGATTCAGTCTTACTAGGATACATCCCATTCTCAACCCTTCTCCTCTTGATTTATGTCCCTAAATGCCCACTATATCTTTCAAATCACAAGTTTGTACTGCTTTGCATTTGGAAATTATAAAATTTTATAAACTTGTAATCCATCCAATACTGCTGCCTGAGTTATTTTTAAAAAGCACAGATCTTATTTTTTTCTTGTTGTGGCACTTCCCAGCTCCAAATCCATTAGTGGTTCTCCCTGTAAAGCCTTCACTTGGATTATTAAAACCTGATTTATTATAGCTGTGGTAGATTTTCTGTTTGTTATCCAAACCAGCACAGATCTTATTTTTTTCTTGTTGTGGCACTTCCCAGCTCCAAATCCATTAGTGGTTCTCCCTGTAAAGCCTTCATTTGGATTATTAAAACCTGATTTATTATAGCTGTGGTAGATTTTCTGTTTGTTATCCAAACCAGAACATATTTAAGAGTAAAGCAGGCATTATCAATTATTATAACAGGATGATAGGTTTAAACTTGGAATACGGTCATCACACTAATTATATAGGCTATATTGTATCCCATAATCTAGCACACTGGATTTCTCACTATTCCATAACCAGACATTCTAACTTCCATGGTAGTTTTCTTTTTCTCAAAACAAAAACTAGCATTACTAATATTAATGTATTAATTTGTTTTATTCTACAACTCTCTGAAATAAGTGTTCTTATTACTCTTACTAAGAATACAAATGAAGAAACTGAGGCACAGAGAAGCTAGATAATTTGGCTAATTAGTGACAGAGCCAGGATTTGAATAGACAGACATCTGGCTTCAGACCCTTTGCTTGTAAACACTACCTCATACTATTGATTCTGTTCCTTCTCCTATAATGTATTTAGATTAATCTACTTCCTAACCCCCCCCCTTTTTTTTTTCTAGGAAGAGTAGTATAGCATTTGAGAAAACAAGCTGTGAAGTTAGATTTCCTGGATTCTAGTTTAGGCTCTGCCATCTACTTGGCCTTGGGTAAGTTACTTAATTTTTTTGTGATTTGGTTTACTCGGTTGCAATAAAGGGGTCATAATACCTATTTCAAGGATTGTTGTGATAATTAAATTAATTAATTCATATAAAGTATCTGCCATACAATAAGTTCATAATGAGTATTCTTCATTATATTAAATGCTACCTCTTCCTCAAAGCCTCTGTTTTCCCCATTATCATAGAACTGCCTTATATTGCTATTAGAGCATACATTAAAAGCAGCACCTCTCAATGCTGGAGGCACACTAGAATCATTCATGTGAGGAATACTTGAAAAATTCTGATGCAGTCCAGGTTTAATATCAGCATTTCTGGGGATAGAGCCAGCCAGGGCATGCTTTAAAAGCTCTCCAGGGTGATTCTAATGTGCTGTCAGTGTTGAGTAAACTGCATTAACGTCTTTCTGATACTACAAATCTCTGCATGTGAGTTTGTCTCCACAAATTTCAAGTTCCCTTGATTACAAACAATATATCTAATTAATATTCATATTTCCAGTAGCAGCTAGTGGGTATATGGCATAAATAAATTCCACATATGTTAAGGGACTATAGGACAGATGGGAGAATCTTTTTGTCATAATGAACTCAATAGGTGTCTTAATCAGAGGTTGGCATCAGGATCTAGGTAAAATGGGATGGATGGGAGGGTGGCAAGAATGTATTGTGAAGACAATATAGCTAGTTGTTAAAGTAACGCTCTGTAGACTTTGTACTTTATAATCACCTGGGAAGATTTTACAAAAAAAAATCTAAGCCCCTCTGTTCCTCTAGAGATTCCAATGTGCAACTAAGGCCAAGAACCGCTGATTTAGATGGATAAAAGTAGACCCAGGATCTCTCGCCTTCTCCCATGAAAGCTGAAAGTCAACTTCTGTGCTTCATAGTTAGGTTCCATGAAAATTAAAAGAATGGAGAACACCCACACACGTAAAAGCACCTGGATATATGGAAGAAGCTGGAGGTCAGGATGGGGAAATATGTACACACAAATGTACAGACACACACAATAAGCTTATAGGTTTTAAGTTACCCTTCGTGACAATCATGTAGTGAGAAAGGGGTCTAATATCAGTCTGTAATGCCAGTATGTCCCAAGACACAGTGTTTTTGAGATAATTCTTTTTTGGAGTGAAGAAGTCAAGGAGAT